>NC_133101.1:65367616-65667616 GCF_022965805.1 Primulina eburnea | reverse complement strand
GGGCGAGCGTGCAGGGGCGCTTGGCAGAGGTGGGTCGAGGCGAGGCGTGTTTGAACGTGTGCAGCAGGGGCGCGCACTGGCTCGGGCGAGGGTGAAGCGGCGCACGGCGAGGGCGCGCTGGCTCCGACGAAGGTGGGGCGGCGGGCTAAGGTGACGATGGAGTGGTGGTGAGGTGGCGCTAGTGTCAACGCGCAAGTGAATTTTGTGCGGGGAAGAGCTTGCGAATGAATTGCAGAAGAAATTTTTGTGGGAGAAGTGAGAAATGAAGGGAAAAAATTTTTATGGGGGCATTGCCACCACACCCCCACGACCTGACCGGGCAGGTCGATCCCCGCGACCTGACCGGGCAAGTCGATCCCGTAATTTTCGCAGCGGTGAACATCGTTCGTTAACGGCAAATGAAGTAGATTTTTCTAGTACGATACGTCCTCATCGTCGATAAACCAAGGACACCACAACTAATCGAATTTGAACCTACGATTCAGTTCGACTTGGGAGGGGGAGACTGGTGATACCCCATGGAAGACATGCCCAACAAGGACCCTATTATCCCTGGTCCATCCATAGCCCAAGTGGAAAACAAACCCATCAAGGGCCCAGGTATTCTCCTATAAATACCAGGTTTGAGCATATGATTATGGATTCACTATATTGTTTTCAGCAGCACCCTTAGCTGCTCCCCCTTATATCCTCAGTCACTGACTTGAGCGTCGGAGGGGCTACGCCAGGACACCCTCCTGGCCCCCTCTTAACGGTCTTTTTCGTGATTTCAGGCTCAAGATCATATCAAAACCCTGCGTCTGTACTAGTGACACTTGCTGGGAGCGGACCCTAAATTTCCCGTGAGTATCATAACTAATTAAATGATCTCTACTAGGTATAAAATAATATTTTCATAATCGAACCAGTGATCAAATCGGTTTAGCTTGAAAAACGGTTCAACTGGTCGGATCGGTTGAATCAACGATAAAACCGAAAAAACATTATATTATATAAAATAATAATACAATATCATAAATGATATATTTATATTATAAATATTTTAAACGTGTATATAAATAATAAAAAAGATATATTTATTCAAGTTTAAAATCTAAACAAACATATAAGATACATATAAATATACAACAAAAATATTTACCGAAGTTTAAACCTAAATAACTATATACATACATATATTCAAAATACCAATTATAATTATATATTTTTTTAAAACAAAAACAATAAATTAAATAAATATATTATTACTAAGATTTTAAAAATTATTTTTTTCAAAAAAATAAAAAATTCGAAAAACCGGTTCATAGCCTGTTCGACCGGTTTTTGACTAATTTGACCGCTAAAACGTTTTTTTATAGTGTTTCGGACCAGACCTATGACAGGTTTCCGGTCGAACCAGTTGGTCCGGTCTGGTTCTGAAAAAGTTGGTATAAAAACACACATCAAACTCAAGATTTTATTAATTTCTTGATAAATAATTACTAACCTGATTTTATTTATTTAGATTCATCGTGATTTCTTACCAGAAAACATGTGATACTATATGGTGATATTCCTATTCTGATTAAACAAGGTCCAAATATACATTGATAATAATCTGCATTTATGTTAATCAGGATAAGCGTACATATGACGAACTCATATTCATTGTCTTCTTTGCATTTAAAGTTGTTTGGAGTTGGCTTCTTTCCTATCACACAGAGAGATCCTCACAGTGCCGGCTCGAGGGGGAGGCAGCCTAGGGCCATTGGAGGGGACCTCTAATTTTTTTTTATATATTTTATATTTTTATTTTTTGGTTTTTCATTTAAAATTCTAGTAGACTCAAATTTTTAAAAAAAAAAATTGAAATCCTGGTCAATATTTTGTATTTTCATTCTCTATTCTTAGTTTAAAAACATTCTTGTTCTTAGAAAATCTTTCTCCTTTCGTGAAATTGCTCTACCCAGATGAGTTAGGTTTTTTAAATCGGGTCAATTATATATCGTGTCGTTTTCTATTGAATGTGATTTTTCTTACCTGTTTGTCTGTTGTTTTTAATTGATTTTGTTTCGGTATCCGATATTCTATAATTTTGTAATTTGCTTATTTGGCTCTTGAATTGATTTTTACTCAATTCATTCATAGTTATTCCTTGTATCTGTTAATATTTAAATTATAATTTGTTTTGTGACAAAAATCAAATATTTATGTATCCTTATTTTAATTATTCTTATTTTGTTTGTATTATACAAACATTCATTTATGAGTCATGAGATTAAGCCTAAAGAGTTAATTTATTGAGTTTTTTAGTTTATATATCTCATTTTTTATAATTTAATAAATTTACGTAAAATATTGGATATATGTGATAATTATGTGCATTTAATTATAACTTGTATTTAATAAAAAAAAATTATATAATACATTCTTCTAAAATATAGCCTAGGCCTCCGATTTTCTAGAGAAGATCCTAGATCCTCATTATAGTTTTCTTTGATCATTCTCTTGACACACTCTAAGAATAATTTTGATTCAAGCACTATATTTTTATGTTGTAAAGTTATCTTGAGGAATTTTATTTCTTCCAGTTAAATGTTTTGTTATGTTCTTATTTAAAGCATTGTTTCACCAAACATTCTATAATATTTCATTTTTGGGTGTAGAAATTTTCTTTTATCGTTACACTGCTGCGAAACTGGATTGACTATTTTATGAAAAATGCATCTTTTAGTTTTTAAACTATGACTTTGTGATCACATGATGTTGTGACATTAATTTTCTAATGTCATTTTCTTGTTTATATGATTTAAAAATTTGTATGAAATTGTTTCCTAACAAGATGTCCGCTCTTATATCGTGAAAGTAAATCAGTGGTGTTTTCACCTTGTACTAAGGTATTTGTCTTGCACTTCTAAATAAGATTTCCGATCTCTTAATCTATTTGCAAAAAATTAAGATTCTCTATGAGAAATATCATCTAGTTCTTTGAGTTAATTCTTCGTCCAATTATTTTAGAAAAACTCATTGATTTTCCGTACAAATTTCAGTTCCTGTTTCAATATAAACAATAAAGTATCCTAATCCCTACTATGATGTATATCAAGAGTGGACTTGTGTTCATTGATTTTCCATATCCCATCCTATGTCATGAATTTCATTATGTTTTAGAGCATTCCAAAGGTTTGTATTCCTTGGGAAACTTTAGTCCAAGAACCAATTGATCAAGTTCTTTTTCTTGAATTTCTTTGATATAAACCTCCAATTCTCCGATGTTTATCATTCATTAGTAGGTTCCTATCATAGACTATTTCAAATATTATATATTACTCGAGTGAAATGATATTTTTGTGTTATAATATCAAATATTATTTTGACTTATCTCAATTCTTCCAGTCATGTAAGATTTCCTATTGTTGCAAAGCTTTGGCACTGGTTGGGTTTCTTTGGTAGATGTTTTTCTCCATCTGTAACTTGTGATTGTATCTCAATTCTTTCTAGTATAAGTCTAGGACTTTGATTTTTTCGTAGAATTGGCTTGTCTTGGATCTGGATATTTGTTTCTTGTATTAAAAGAAACTCGATTATTTTTGGATAAATTGTCTGAGAAACTTTTTCGAATATTTCTAGTATTTCAATAAAGTCATTTCTAGTAAAAAAAAATTCAGAATGAAGCTTATTAGACAGAGCGTATGAAACCCGATAGGTAATCGAATATGGTCTATTAACTTTATTGCTTGAGTTTTTGTAATTCATCTTAGAATTAATTACATCTCCATATGGTTTTTTGTAAGTTCCCTTGAAATTGTCATTTCCCTTCTGGAAACCTTATAGATTAGATGATGTTTTATGTTTTTTAGACCAAGATTTTCTAAGAATTTTTCTATTTGTTTTGCAGAGAATCCTTGATGTCTCTATAAACTAGAACGTTCTCTCATGATATTTTGGATAATGTTATGTATGGTTGTCTGGCTAAAGAAACCAGACAAATCTTCATCTGTTTCATGTCGAAACACTTCTTCTTTAGTCATATTCTGATTTTTTCCACAAGATTCTTATTGACTCGAGATTTATATTTCTTCTTCTTCTTCTTCTTCTTCATATATATTCTTGTTTGAAAAAATATCTTCAAACTGGTATATTTGAACTAGATCTTGGTAATAAACTACTTGCTTATGCAATATTTGGAGTTGGTTCTAAGCGCCTTATTTTCTTTCTATCTTTTTCTAGACGATTAGTCGAAATGTGACAACTTGCCCCCACATGTCCAATAATTACAATAGTTAAAACTTTTATTAGCTCTGATGTGAGCTCTTCTGAAATTTTTTCTTGTTGGTGTTCGTCTCGTGCTTTGAAATGAGTTTGATGTATGGGACGGTATCTTACTTCTTGGTAGTCCACTTTTTTGTCCAAATTTGTAATATCTTGCTTTCGTCCAGACCATATTTTTCTTATTTTTCAATAACTTCTTCTACTTTTGGCAAAATGATTAGAGCCAAATCTCTTCTTTCTGCCTTTGTGGTTTTCTTCCAATAATTATTGAAAACTTTGTGTGGGGTCCTTAACTCCTAATCGTTATTACAATCAAATCTGATTAGGTTTTAATTAATTACAGCGGAAAACAAGTTTAAAATTTTCTTTACAATGAGCTCAAAACGTGTCAACTGTAATTATAATACTAAAAATAGTATATAATATAGTCTCGTCTCAACACGTCACAATATAAACCAAACCCACATATAATCCAAATCAAATACATACAAACAAACTCATATCCTCGGAACATACCCCGGTATATAGATACATATACATATATACTGGGAAAGACAACGAAACCTCAAATCAACCATGACTCCCTCCAGAAGTACCCTCTCCGGCCTCCTGATATCCTGGAGTATCTGCCATTGTCCACATACAAAGGCAACAACAGCCCCCCTTGGGGGTGAGCAAAGCTCCGTATGGAACAACCATCATATATACCACACGTATATAAACAATGATATATGATATGCAATGCATGTATGTCGTGGAGGTATCAGGTCAATGCACATCCACTGAGCATATCTCAGAATCAATCGAATCGCTATCAAATCAATGCTCGAGCTGGCACACCGACATCAATCAGGGGTACTCATATGATAACGTCGACAAAGCGTCATCAAATCCCAAATCTCAATCAATCACCGGGGCCACTAATGTCTATGTTTTAAGGGTCATATAACACCAAACATAGCATTGTATTCACAAACCTCAGAATCAAATCAAATCATATCAGGGTATCCAAGGATCATAGCTCCACGTGCATGTCATGTATCGATGTATGCATCAAACGATGTGTGTTAAAAAAATATTTATTTTATACATCGATATTCCAATCACAATGTCATGTATGACACATCAAGTCATCACATAAGGCATATAGACACATATCCTCAATCCAATCAATCAAACATATATCATATAATACAGATACATGTCGTATGTTACCCGGTCGCAACATACCTCAATTCTTCGTTTCCAATTGATGTAGCTTGGAGATTGTAGTATAATAATCTATCTACATCAATAACATATTCATTTCAATCAATAACATCATTCAAGATCAATAATATAATTTTCAAATATCTTTTGAAACTTCGAAAATTCATATCAAATTCAAATCATCGTATAATTCCATTCCGACTTCAAAACTTAGTTTCTTGTCAGTTATTCTACCGCATATATAACCGACAAATAATTCTTCAATCTCAATAAAATGATTAAAATTCTCTATTTATAAGGAATTGAGAATAATTCAAAATAACATCATTATAATCATATCTTCTTGGTTAAAATCATACACTAATCAACAATCTTCAATTTCTGTATGATTTAACAATTTATCAGATTTCTTCCCAAAAATCGACGAATTTCAAACATCGTCAAAACTATGAAATTTATACCTCAAATCGAAGACCTCGTATCAACGATCCCAGAACTGAAGTCGATTCACCGATTAGATAAACTGATAAGTCGCACACTGAAAAGAAAATCGAAACTCTTCTCTCACTTTCTTCTCTGTGATGAAATGCTTGCTGAGATCAATTCATTCTCGTACGTTTCATCTATATCTTTCTTATTTTTAATATTATATTATATTATTAATAAAATAAAATAATATAATATAATATATATTATTTAACATTTTAACATCGATAGATCCCTTTGGGTAGTCAAACGATTAAATTTTCCAAAACTCAAAACATGAAACTTCTATATCTTTGAGTTTTCTACGTCATATCCAAATTTCAAATCATTTGGACAAATACTCAGACAATTATGTTAAAAACTATAACATAATTATCATTTTTCCCTTAAAATTAATTCATTATTTTTCAACTTATTTACGAAAATGTCATCAAAATAAATTGAATATTTTTCAATTTATTTAAAAAATGCCATTAATACTATTTTATTCTTGAGGTCTCACAATTTCTCTATAACATAAAGGAGTAATCTTGTTTATATCCCTTAATCTTTTGTAGTTCTTTTATAATGCTATCAAATGAAACAATTCTGCCAATTTTTATTTAAGAAAAGAAGCACTTCTGACCAGAGAATCTGGATTGGCAGAGATGTATTTCATTTTTAGAATTTTTCTCTAGAGATTTGACATTTTGGCGAATACAAGTTGCATTGTTGTGTTTTATTCGATTCCTGAATTCATCTGTATTTAATGAACAAAAACTGTATTCATATACTATACATATGTCATATAATTCAAAACTATATAGAGCTTGAGCATTTTTCCTTATCTTTTTCGTATCATAATTATTGAAACAATCCACCACTTTTATAAATTGTGCCTTAAATAGAGTGATCATTTTTCCAGCTATCTCACTAAGAGATTATTCAAATAGGACTGACTTTTTGGTTTAATCCGAAGTCATATCCCAAGTGATTTTAATTGATCCAATGAGACTAATTTTTAAAATCATTCTCTATTGAGATCAAGTGACCCTCCTGTGATTCTCATAGGCATTGTCTAATCATCTATGAGTTCTTCTATGTTTTTGAAGTCTAGTATATTAAGATTAAGCACAACTCTGTAAAGATGTATTGGTTCTAAAACAGCCTTCCCATTGCGTGTTTGATGCAAAGGAATTCGATTCCTCTTTGATTGTGTTTCAGCTGTGTGTGATTCTCCACCAACCGGAAAGTGTGTTTGGGGTCCTCTCATGTTTGACATTGAATTCCACACTTTCCCTTAGTGGTTTTTGAGAAGGCACCTTATTAACTATGGATTGTTCACCTCCGATTATGTTCATTTTCAGATATACGACTTTGAGAATTACAAAAGATTCAATAAGGTCTTGAAGATAATCGAGATCAATCATTTCTATAGTTGTCATCAGATTATTTTATTTTCTGAGATAGTTTTGATAAGATTGATTATCTTTCTCATCATTGATTAAGGTTTTTGAACTATTGTGCATTCTCTCTTTGATGTAATAAGGGTTCCATACCAAATGATGGTGGTAACCTTCCTTCCAAGATCCTATTGCTAGAACTGAGTTGTTATTATAGGGTTTGGATTTTTGTTTAAATATCATTCAACAAAGAATTTTTTTTTCAAGGATTGCTTCAATTTTTCATGATACATAATATAGTTGGTTATCATAATTTTGTACAATCTTTTGGATTCTCTAATATCTCCAGAGAGTTTAGAAGAACCCGAGACTATTTCTAATAATCCAGTATTTTGAATCATAATTAGTAATTTAATTTGTTTCTTGTTATTCTGGATATATAACATTTGTTAGATTTTTTTGTTTCACATATTCAAAAACATTGGAATAAAACCTGTAAATAATAAATTTCGAACGTATGTTCAGATCTATAATTTGATAATATCTCCTCAACAAGATAAGTTAATAATAATAATTTTATGTCTAGAATAAAAAAAATAGCCGCTGATATCATTTTAATTGTATTTTCCAAGGATTTTATAATAATAATAGGTCCATGGTTATCTTGGAAATTTTTAGAAAATATTTATGCCTGAAGGACCAGCTTTGACTAATTATTGGAAAGATGAAGGACCGACGTGGGGACCAGCTTTGACTAATTATTGGAAAGATGAAGGACCGACGTGGGAACATGCAAAGGAAAAAATCAAATTGGGATTTTATCGTTCTTTAAGGATCAAATTGAGTTTCGCCTCATTTATCAAGTAAAAAATGTGCTTATAAATTGGTTGAAAAGGATTTTTTTTTTCTTTTCAAGGTTGTACTTATATATGGATTTAAGATGATTAATTTCAAATTTATTGACTTTCTTGGATGTATAAAATTCAAATATATTTCAAATTCACTTCATATAAATATAAAGCTATGCAAATTCAATTGTAATCCCGTGCATCTCTTCTCTCCAGTCTCCACAGAGAATCAAGGATTTTGAGAGTAAATATTTTAAGATGCTCCTTCATTCTCATGAAACCGTGCATCCACCCATGACTTGCAACAACAAAAGAAGCAAATTTATGCTAATATATAAAACACAACTAATATATAAAACACAAACCATTTGGTCGTACACATGCATTAGAAAGGTTCCTACACATTATCCAAAACAGTTTAAAAGCAAAACATTACAAACAACACAGACCACAGGTATAAAACTTGATAAAAACCAGTTGCATCCACCATCAAAACGACTCCTTATAAGATTTACGCCTGTAAACAATGTGTACCAGTGTGGTCACAAAATGATCAAGCACCAAATAAAGTGAAGATTTATAATTAAAGTATTATTGCACTTGCCTTGCTAGCAATATTATTGGAGAGCCAATCAAGTCCCTCGTAAAGCCCCTCCCCTGAGGTAGCACAGGTGCTCTGGATGTACCTGGAAGCAAAGAAAAACAGGTAAAATAACATTTATAAGGGAAATTGTGGGTGTAGAGTAACAGACAATAAATGTAACTGAATTAAAAAATGTCTACCAGTGACGCTGCCTGAGAGAGTGCAGGCCAAGTTTGTCAGTTATTTCGGCAGCGTTCATTGCATTAGGAAGATCTTGTTTGTTGGCAAATACAAGTAGTACCGCATCTCTTAATTCATCCTGAAAAAATGGAATCCATAATTCCAGCCGAAGTGGTAAGCAAAAACCATTTTTTTGTCAAGAACATAAATGGTGCAGCCATTTTATCGGGCATGATGAAACAACTATAAGGCACTCCTCAAATGGCTCACAACAGCAGCATGGGGGAAAACAAGATTTTTTCAGGACATGAAATTGGGTACAAACAAACTATTTGCATCCGGAGTATTAATCCTCACAGGTTATTAAAAAAAAAATTCAGAAGTTAAAATGGGATACAAAAAGATTGCACAAAGAAATTGTCACCTCATTCAACATCCTATGCAATTCATCCCTAGCCTCCACAACACGGTCCCTGTCATTGCTATCTACCACAAATATAAGACCCTGTGTGTTTTGGAAGTAGTGTCTCCACAATGGACGAATCTGTAAAAGTAAATGAATATGTTACCCTCCATAGGCATGTTATATTGATCATGGAAAATGATTTAAACAATTATTCCATCAGGGAAAGATTACAAAATTAAATGGTACACTATGCGCTAAACTATTATATCATATAAATAAGTAATAAAAATAGATTCATCATAAAGAATATAACGAATGTTCCACCTTATCCTGACCACCAACGTCCCAGACGGTGAAGCTTATGTTCTTGTACTCAACAGTCTCCACATTGAAACCTGCGGATAAATACAAGACCCATATGCAAAGAAATATTAGAAAGCTGTTAAAGTTGGAATTAAAAAAACGCAATAGAGATCATCTGCACTGGTTATTGGAAAGAGAAGCTGAGAGAAGAAGTAAAAAGGGAACTACTGCAGTTGCAAGATCAAGAAGGCATACCAATTGTAGGAATAGTAGTTACAATCTCTCCAAGCTTGAGCTTGTACAGGATGGTGGTCTTACCAGCAGCGTCAAGACCAACCATCAGAATGCGCATCTCCTTCTTGGCAAAAAGCCGGCTAAAAAGCTTAGTGAACGACAGCCCCATTT
The DNA here is from genome assembly GCF_022965805.1 of Primulina eburnea. NCBI lineage: Eukaryota > Viridiplantae > Streptophyta > Magnoliopsida > Lamiales > Gesneriaceae > Primulina > Primulina eburnea. The sequence goes on along the minus strand of NC_133101.1, from coordinate 65,657,563 downwards.
CCCTAACTTGCTTTTAATCCCTAGAAACCATAATGAGCAAAAAATATCAATGCATTATATTATGTGTAAGTGGTTTCATAATTTATCCTAATAAATAACACATGACCAGAACCATATGCAGACAAGCATATCAATATCAATTATAGCAAGAACATTACAACCAAAAGGTTTATAATTTCTAAAAGAATGATGGATGAATAGGAACAGCAGTGATGTACTATAACATTCCAGTATTTGCTCCGTTCCCAATTTCATCTAAGATCTCAACACAAAATAGAACTATTGAAATCTTTTACATGCTTAACACTTACGCAAACACAAATATGAGACTTTGAAATATAGACCCCATTACAGACTTGTTACAAATATTGTTTCAACACATAATACTGTTTATCATATATACAATCAATAAAATCAATCACAAGACACACAAACAAGCATGGGCAAAAGAAGAAACCAGGAGCCATTACACAACACCAAATTAAGAATTACTTAGCCAGGTTGCATTTGGATGGACATATTTTGATATGGATCGGGAATTCAATCTGGAGAATGATATCAAGTATGTATTTCAAATAACCTAAAATTGTATTGGTTATCCATTATAATTGATAGGGGATGAATTTGAAACCCCCTTTAATCAGATTCATCTATATAACTAAGATGCATTTAAAATCCATGATTAAAAAGGCTAAATCCAAATCCGATAAATTTATTCAATGCATTAGGTAGTGAAATGCCTGTGTAGACTAACACGTAAAAAGAAAATTAATCATACCTTCTAAATGTTAAAATCACTAAACAATAACGTATAAGTCCGAAACTATAGCAATTAGAACTAAAAGTCCCAGAAAATTTATAAGATCAAACAGATCCACCTGAAAAAACTGGTTCATACACAACCGCAATAGATATTTACCGCAATTTCACGAGTATCCAGATTCTCAGAATGTCGTACCAAAACACACAACGGATCGGATCGGATCACAACCAAAACAAAATCAGAAACAGAAACAACTCGACATTTAGCAATAAATAAATATTAACTCGATCATAATGAAACGCTGTTTTTAATCCCATCATTGCATCCGAATCAAACAAGATAACACAAAACCAATTCAAAAAAATTGATAAACAAAAAATTCCTTCACCCGGTACCTCAAATAATACAATAAATCAGTAATCACAGAAATCCGAAGAAGATTTTACCACAGCAAAAACAACTTCAAACCGCGCGCATAAGAACCTGATGGTACGTACCTGAGCGAGATAGATCTAGCGAAATGTTGAGGAGAGCGTGCGTACAGCTAGCTGCCTCAGAATAACGCGAGCATGAAATCTATTCAGCCATTAAATAAAAATAATTTTGGTATTTTTTTATTCCAATTGCCTAAATAACCGCCTATTGTCCTCTAAATAACGGTACTACCCCTTGCGAAGTATAAAGTGGAAAATTTTATTCAGGGGGCTATTAAATTTAATTAAATCAAACTAAATTATAATAATTAAAATAAATAAATATTCAGGGGAATCCGTTTAGATTTGTCTTGTTGAGCCGCCATTATTATTTTTATCATATTAATTAATTTATACTGGTTGTCTTACGTATTTAAAATCCCTGAACTATCCATATTTCTTTGTATAGCAAAAAAATTAATTTTTTGTAAGAATTTTTTAAAAACTTATCAAAAATAGAAAATTATAATTTTTTCACTTTTGATTTCTAATCTTTTTTAACTTAAAAAAAAACAAACTATATAAGCATATAATGCGTACAGAAAAATAATAGCTTTTTTGAAGTAAAAAATCCATAAAATTAAAATGTCAAGTTAGTTATAATTGCATCAGAAACAAGCCAAGACGAGAGGATAATCCAGCCTTTTAAACTAGACAAAGAACCAGTCGCTCTAGCTAACACATGAGCGGCTTGATTTGTCGATCTTCTAAAAAAAGCTAAAGAAACAGATTTTAAATCCAATGCTAGAGTTTTGAGGTCATGAACAATCAAATATAGATAAATAAGGAGTAGTATTCTGTAAAACTTTAATGACCAAAAGAGCGTCAGATTCGATAATAACGTTTGAAAGCTGCTGAGCTTTAATCCAACTTTGAGCTTTCCGAAATCTCGAGGCTTCATCAATGGTTGGGTTATGAACACCAGGAATGCAGCCATGGATCGCTGCAACAACAATACCACAAGAATTTCGTATCAAACGTCCATAGCCCATGTGAAGGGGTTGTTGAAGATCATGCATCCACATTAAACTTTAACTGAGTCGTTTGGGGAGCAGTACTCCATCTAGGTAAAGTAGGCTGCAAGTGGGAGATAGGGTGATGTGCAGCCCGTTGATTAGCTCCAGGCCAAAGAATGCAAAGCTCTATAGTAAAACGAGAGATCATGGCTGATTTTTTACATTTCTCGTTCCAAACCACGTCATTATGGTTTTGCCAAACGCTCTATATAACTATTGTCACAAAAACAATTCCCTGATATTGGCTTTTATAAAATGAAATTCAAAAATTTGATTCATGTGTATCGTGATACCAAAGTCTCAATTTTGATTTAAGATTTCATTGTAACAAACATCTCGTTCAACTAAAATAAATTGAAAAACAAGGTTTTATTAGAGATGTGTGGTTGGAAATGTCAAAAGATGACGACGAGTATTCATTATAAATTTAGATATCCGAAAGATTCAAATCCTCGTGAAAAACTTTAAATTTTCTTCCATTAATTTGCCATGAATGTTATATGAAACGTCCATTACTTATTTTTCTAAAAAAGTACTAAATTTTTTTTTCTTTACTACACTTGGCTGATACATACATATATACTTTAAAATACCTTGCACCATTTTAAAAATAAAACAACCAACTATATTTGAAAATTCAAAAGAAAGAATTCAAAACATAAAATCGTTAAACGTTTGCCAAACTTAACTTAGCAATATTTCAACATAAAGCTAACTCTAATAACCTCTCAAAAACCACTCAAAAGCATAATAAAAGTCGTAAAAATCTTTAGCATAAACTTAAAATCATAAATGCGGAAAACTAGCGATGATCCTCGAGTTATGTGGACCTTCAGTCCAGTAAAATCAACCATCAATACCTCCAATAACATCAACATCATGCTACCTGCATCGATTACACTTAGTGAGTCTATTGACTCATCAAACCATAACCATAATAGCAAGTAATACATATACAATCACATGCAACCGTGAAAATACTTTTACTTAAAATAACATTTCATATTATGCATGAACTTAAACATTTTTTATCTCATCATAAACATATTCATTTCATCATATACGTATACGTTTTTCTTTTTGTTGAATTCAGATCGTTAATTGTGACTTTCGTATTAGCTGAAGGTCGATAGATCCATCTACGTATTACCATAGTACTGGGAGGCGGAGATATCAGTGACACTCTCACCCGTCAACTGAGCATTGTCCTTACATATCATTGTTTCATCATAATCATCGTATTAGTCACAATTACTTCGCTTCCTTCAACATTTCATATTTTCACCACTTTATAAAAATTAAAGCATGCATAAATCATATTTCTTTTAAACCAAACATTCAACATATCTTTTAGCATTATCTTTCCATCATAAAAATCAATAAACATTTAAAATAATCATATTAACGTATTTTACAGCATTCAGGGCACTGCCAGGATGTTTACTATTTTTCAGGTGTAAATTGACTGTTTTTGAAACGTCTCGTGTTCTTTTGTTTAAAATGTACTAGAATTTTTTTTTTAAAATTCGGCCAACACATGAAAATATTTTAAATAAAATATTTTGCCCATGATCTAGAACATCCAATAGTTAGCATTTTAAAATCAAGTGCAACAATCCTAAAAATAAAATCATCGCATGATATACCAAACCTAAAAAGCAATAAATTTGAAATGTGTAGTCCATACTAAACCTCTCAAAAACCTCTCAAAGCATAAAAAAAAATCTTAAAATCTTTAACGAAATCATGAATCATAAAATCGTAAATGCGGAAACAGTAGAAACGCTGGTCATCGGGTTGCGTGCACCTTCAGTCCAGTCAATCACCCGTCAAGGCCTCCCTCAACCCCACCTGCATCCATCACACCTAGTGAGTCTAAAGACTCAATACACCAAATCTTTGTAACAAATAATACATAATAAAACCACGTGCAACAGTGAAAATACTTTTACGTAAAATAACATTTTCGTGATATGCATAACATTAACCTCACCTTTACCCTTTTCCTCAATCATAACATGACATAATCTTTTTCATGATCATAAACCTTATCTTTTCCTTTATTGAATTCAGATCGTTAATTGTGACTTTCCTCAATCTTCAAAAGTCGATGGTACCATCTACATGAAACCACAGTACTGGGCGGCAGGGACATCAGCGACACAGGATCGTCAACTGAGCCTTGGCCTATCCTCAATCATAACCTCATATCCTCATATCCTCATAGTCACAATTACATCACTTTCATCAATGTTTTCATCACTTAATAAAATCGTGCATAAATATATTTTCGTTTGAAACCAAGCATGCACCATGTATTTTAAATGTCAACTTGTAATCATAAAATTTCATGGACATTTAAAATAAATCTTGAACATTTCATAAGCATTTAAAAATACTCGTAATATCATAAAAACAGCATTTAGGGCACTGCCATGACCTTTACTAATTTTCCGGTGTAAAAAGAAATACCGTTTTACCCCTGGACGTGACATTTTACGTTTTTGACTTATTCCTTGATTTCTTGACTCTAACATGTCCCAAATAATTATTTAAGCTTACCTGAATTTTTTTCATAATTTTATTTAGCTTAAATAATAGACTTTTTCATTGGGTCAATAAAAAATATATGATCCATTTAAAATTTAATTAAATAAAAGGGATTTTGACTTTTTTAAATCGAAAAAAGGGAGTTGAATATGTTAGTTAAATAAGATCATTAATTAGCTCATTAATTAGTTAGTTAAGTTTCACTTGGGGTCGAGCTCGACCCACTCTTCAGACTCTCGACCCAGTGGGTCGAGGTGCTGGGTCGTGAAGACCTCGACCTACTCTTTTGATTTTTATTTTTTTTTTAATTTTTTTAAGAGATAAGAACCCACTCTTCTACTTCTATTTTTTTTATTTTTTAAAAATAAAACTTTTTTAAAAAAAATAAAAAAAATGAAGAGTGGGTCGAGAGCACTCTTCTACTTCTATTTTTTTTTAAATAAATTTTTTTTAAAAAAATAAAAAATTGAAGAGTGGGTCGAGCTTGGGTCGAGAAGAGCTCGACCCACTCTTCTACTTCTATTTTTTTTAAAATAAATTTTTTTTTTTAAAAAAATGAAGAGTGGGTCGAGCTTGGGTCGAGAAGAGCTCGACCCACTCTTCTGCTTCTATTTTTTTTAAATAAATTTTTTTAAAAAAAAATAAAGAGTGCTCGACCCACTCTTCTATGTTTTTATTTTTTTTTGTTTTTTAAATAAATAAAAAAAAAGAGTGGGTCGAGTGATAATATTAGAGGTTTGGTTTAGGGTTTTGTTTAGGGTTTAGGGTTTGGGTCGAGTTTGGGTCGAGAGGGGTCGAGTGGGTAGGAAATTTTTGATATTTTTGAGTTTTGATCATTTTATAATATATAATTCACTTTATATATGATTAGAATGTAAATATATATAAAAAATTTATTTGTGTAAACATTAGTTATATGTTATAACTTAAGTATGTTAGTTAAAAAATTCATAACAAGTAGAAGAATGTATCTCTTATTCTAACAATGTGGGTTGACTTTATACTCGACTAAAAATATTGACAAATTTTATAATTCCACTAAAATTCATAACAAATTTTATAATAATAGAACTAAAAAAATTCATAACAAATTTTATTACATATTCACTTTAATGAATGTGTATCGAAGCATATGAAATTAATGTTTATTGTATATAAACATTAACAAATTTTATAATTCTACTAAAATTTTTAACAAATTTTATAATAATAGAACTAAAAAAATTCATAACAAATTTCATTACATATTCACTTTAATGTAATGAATGTATATCAAAACATATGAAATTAATGTTTATTGTATGCAAACATTAACAAATTTTATAATTATACTAAAATTTTTAACAAATTTTATAATAATATGCTTCTCGACCCATCTATTACAACATATTAAAATCTATATAGATTTTACAATATATATATATATATATATATATATATATATATATATATATATATAGCTTTATGGGTCGAGAAGCCAAAATTATGCTTCTCGACCCATCTCGACCCACGCGACCCACCAAAATTGGGTCGCGTGGGTCGAGTATAATCTCGACCCAATTTTGTGACGAGTCATAACCCTCGACTCAATTTTGATTGAAATTGTTATAATCCTTAGCATATAAAATTAATTTACGAAATTGAGTGTACTGCACCAAATATTCTATCTCTTTCTCATTTAAAAATGATACAATCTTCTTACAGATTTCAACGTATCTTGATCCTAAAATTAACTTGCATTCAAAAAATTGATTCCTTCTAAGTTTAGCGGGAAAGTAAATCTGGAAAAAAAAAACAAAAAAACAAAAAAATCATTAATTGTATAAATTTAAAACAAAACAAAGGTTATTAATTAAAAATTTTAAAATTAACAATGGGTCGTGAAGTCTTCACGTCACGACCCCGCCTGGATCGTGAAGTCACGACCCCGCCTGGGTCGTGAAGTCGCGACCCAGGGTCGTGGGTCTTGTGCTTCACAACCCAAAGTGAAGCACTTGTGCTTCACTGTGAAGCATCACGACCCAGGTCATGACGCCGTGGGTCGTGCTCTTCACATTTGGTCGTGAACACTGACGAGACCCAATAAATTTCATATTTCAAAATAAATTTCTGTTTAATATGTGTTTTTCTTTTTGGATTTGTTGTATAGGAATAACTTGTAGACTTGTAGCTAATTGTTAGCCAAAAAATGAGAGGATGGAAGGTCGAGAAGAAAAAGATTTTTTGTGAAGGTAAAGAATGAAATGAGATCTAGGATTGAGTCGGGAAAGATGGAAAAACTGAGCCGAGTAAGTTTTTTTATTTAATTAAATTATAAATTTTATTATATATAAAATTAAAATACACTAATGTAAAAATTAGTTTTTAAACAAATTTTAAACAAAGGATAAAAAAATAAATTACATTCACTCCCTTTTTCTTAATAAACTCTTCCGCCACTCCCTTTTTCCTCATTTTCCCTATTTTATCTTTAATTAATTATTTTGACGGTGTTTTAATCTCGAAAATCCCAAACTTTAATATAAAATTCCTAAATTCAAAATTTAGTCTTTTTATATTATTTTAGCTTTTATGAATCACGATTCGACCCCTCGTGAACCATTTTTCAGTTTTTTTATTTCATTAGAAGCCCTCTTTTGACACTTAAACTTCAACCCCGAGCCATCTCTTAATTTTCACGAGTTACCCCCCGAACCATGTCGAGCCAAAACGTGCCCAACATGTTAAATTAACCTACTGGACTCTAAGTTTGTCAAGGTATCCAACCAAAATCGAAAAAAAAATGGTTCCCCACGTGACACCTATTCTGGCCGAGAATCACACCTTGCATGGACTCCATGTTTGTGATCGTGTGAGCCCAGCCGACGCTCTACCACCCGAACCCAACCCCTGAACACTTACTTAGGACCCTAGTGAACCTTCCTAGCCCAGCCCGTGCCCCACGCATCGAGCCCTCAGCGCCTGGAAGTAGCGCAAACCCTGCACCAATCTGTGCAGGGTTCTCGGGTGGAGTCCTAGCCATACTAGGACTCTTTCCCGAGCCCTCGGTTCGAGTCCTAGCATGGCTAGGACTCTCACCCTGACTCATGACGACCTCTGACTGTGTCCTGGCCCAAGCCAAGGCCAAGCCTTACCCTAAAACATGAACCCGATCGCCAATCCCGTGACAGCAACCGGTGCAAGCAGTTTTCGTTTCCCTTTTTTTTTTGATTGTTCGATGGTCTAGGAGTGGGTGTGCGTTGTTTTTAGACATGTACGGCCCTCCCTGGTCACGGCCCTACACCATGGCAGTCCCTAAATACTTGAGAGGCACGAATTGGTAGATAGAATCATTAGTTCATAGCATGTATATGAGAAAACCGAAAATTCTGAAAATAACTTCAAGTTCTTCATGCATACATTAATCCAATCGATAATATGATATGATGGATGAGAAAAGAAAGATTTAGACGTGCCTTTGCGTTATATACGCACGAAATACCGATGACAACGAAGAACAAAGAAAACCAAGGCTAGCTCCCTATAAACTTTCGAAGGAAAAGCTGCTTCCCAAGGCTTGTGCTAGTGCCGTGACTGCTGCTGCGCCGAGGAGAGGGTTTTGTTTTTGAAAAACTTGAGCGGCGTGAGTTTTGAGAGTCTAGCTTAGGGTTTTTGTGTGTTTTATATGCTAATGAATCTATTAAGTAGACTTAGGGCCTATTAAGATCCTAATTAAGCCCACTAGTGCTAATTAGTTAGGATTTAAATAAACTTATAAAAATGTTTTCATAACAATAATTAGTGTAATGACCCGATTAATTATATGTTATTTGGCGATAATTAAGATTAATTATTTTAAATTAAGGAATTTAAAATAATTAAGCCAAATAATTAAATTGTGTGTTTATGCATATTTAAATTTTGTAGCACACAAGAGTTGAAATAATATAGACCGGGTCAAATTTCGAGATTCGAACTTCGAAATGATAAAAAATAAACATTGCATTATATATATATATATATATATATATATATATATATATATATATATATATATATATATTATAATACACTCTCTCACACACACTACACCTATAAACACACACAAATTATCATCCATTCTTCCCGTAACTTTCGGCTGAAATCATTTTCAACCATTTCGTCACCTTTGACCGTCGATTGTGGTCGCACCAGTCGTCGAAAAATTCAAGTAAATATACGGTGGAAAGCTCTCGACGTAAGCTTTCCGTTGATACCACTTTTGATAGGAAAAATCGAGATTCTGAAAAACCCGTCGGAAAACGCCGCCGGCTTCATCGCTTAATCGCCGTGTTCCGCCGCTCAAAAGTAAAAATTGATTGAGGGGTTTTGTTCCTTATGTCATAAGCTTTCTTTTGATACCACTTTTGCAAATTTTCGCGAACGACCCGTCGGCTCCGTTTTATGCGTGATTCCGGTCATCTTCTCCGGCGAGTTTGTCGCCTGTCGCCGGTTAGCTTTGGGTTAGGCTCGATTTCCAGTCACTGTTGTTGGGATTACTAGCTGTCTCGGTACGAATTGTTGCCTATGTGAATTTAATTCAATTTAGACTCCAATGTTGTATCATTATTAATTAATTATTGGGTTCTTATTGTAGGTTCCGGTATTGTGCGAGTTGGAGGTATAAGCTGGTGAACCTAGAATTTATCGCAGTCGCTTAATATTAGTTTGACGTCATTTAAAGCTAAAAATAATATTTTGCGACGATAAAATAGAAATGATTGATTTTAGGCATTTTAGCCGAATATTGGAATTTTAAGAATTTAAGATGCCTAAATTGTTGAAATTGGATTTTTAATGAATTTAAATGGTTAAGGAATTTTTATATGATAATAAGACCATTTAAATTAATATTCAGGTGATTTGTCTGAGTTGGCAATTCCAGGACTTTCTTGAGGATTTAAGTTACTGGTAAATTAGTTGAGGTACGTAGAGATCAGTTATTTTTCACGATGTCTGACATAGGCATCTGATGATCATGTGTATGATTTATTTGCTATTTGATGATTTATGTGATATTATATGCTGACTCGCATATTATCAGTTGGTAATTGATGTGCAAAATAAAATAAAATATTTCTTTTGGTTTACACACATTTTATTTTAGTTAGACACATCAATACCACTGAACATATCATATTGAGCCTATCTGTTATTGAGATCCAGTTAATTCGGTTGAGATCCGTTATATATATGATATGGTGTCCTGGAGATGTTTGGCTACCTTGATTCGGTCCGGCTTAGGTAGTTGCTGGCATCAAGTGTGAAGCCATATCCCCAGACACTGTCCGCTGAGTCGTGGACGGGTCCGCTGAGTCGTGGACCAGCTCGAGCATATATGTATGATTGTTGATATCGATCATTTGACTCCTGATATCCTGATATCTTGCACCTATTCATGCATTGCATTCATGCATGGCATCATTGCATTTCTATGTCATATATCGTGGTTTCTTGATGTCTCGTACTGGGGTTACTGACCCCCGAGAGGGGGCTGTCGTGTCTTTTGTGTGTGGACATGACAGGTGGTACAGGTGGTTCGACCTCAGGTGCTCGAGAGGAAGCCTCGGGAAGTACCAGAGCTCCTTGAGAGTAGGCTCAGTTGTATTTAGGTACTGCGTGGTGTTTCTGTCTCCCAGATACTATATGTATATATTTGGAGGATTGTATTATGGTATTATCGAGCCTTGTCGGCTCTATGATATTTTGGTTTGTATATGTCATGATCGTGTCTGGCTGGCACGTGTGTATGATGTTGTGTTTATTGAGGGCACATGTTGTTTATTTTGAGTATTTGATTTTCGGGTATGTCCTATGTACAGGAAGGTCATGCCGAAATTTTTATAGGCCCAACCGCAAATTTTTAACTCACTTTTCCGCTGTTAACTGATTAATCATGATTGCATGTTAATAAATCGTTATTAGGATAACGGGCCCTCACAATTAGTGAATTAAATAGCCAGACTGTTTAGAAGCTCGCATTTTGGTTGAAAATCCAAACCGATAAAATTAATCCCGGCGTATAAAATCACCTCAAAATTCTTTGTTTTCAAAAATATGAGAAAACCATCATCCTTATATTAAATAATAAAAATAATTATTTAAATAAAAAAATTTTACATTTTTTTCAGCTCCCGGTCTCCGTTCCTCGATCGTCACTCGAATAGCCTTTAAAATACAATTTATGCAGAATGACAATAAAATCATAATTAACCAGTAAGCATGTATGTCACATAATTAATTAGCAATTAAAATAACTTAATTTCCCATTTTTCATATTTTTTTTCTAGATTTGCATGCAGTTGAGTTACGTCGTCTTAATTTTTGGACATTACAGTTTTACTCCTAGACGTAAAATTCCCAATTTTGACTTTTTCTTACTTTCATTTACTCTAGACCATCCCAAATAATTATTTAAGCTTAAATTAAATTTCTCATATTTTTATTTAGCTAAAATTCGGGGCTTTCTATTCATTTCTTAATTATTAATTCGTGGAGCGTTGTGTTCCCGAATTAATTCAAACTTTATTAATAAATTCCCAAATTTTAAACATTGACTTTTTATTTCCTAATTTACCCTTGTGAACCATGAACCACCCCCGTGGACCCACGGTTCAAGCCTTAGACCTTTAAAACCCTAAACCGAACCCTCAAGGACACCCTCGAACCATCTCTAATTTCTTCGAGCCGAGCCCTAGCCACCCTGAGCCAAGCCCTTCCCAGACCATTTATGGACCCTACTGACTAGCCATGACCCCCTTGAACCAGTCCACAGCCCGCTGCAACCCCCGGCATGAAGACAAGGACATCCGCAGTTTCTATCAAGTATGCGCCTAGGACTCCTCTTGCACCAGGACTCCCACCCTCGAGCCACCTCCGACTCCAGCCCCTAGTGAACCCTCTCAGGACCCTAACAGACCTATTTTGGACCCCTGGCCCAGGCGTGATCCCTCCCTGCACACGGCTGCACTCTTGGGTGGCTTGGGAAGAGTTCTAGCTCGCCCCGTGCTCGAGTTATAGCGTGGCTAGTACTCCTCCACACACCCAACCACGTCCCAGCCCAGCCCAGCCCTGGCCAAGCCATGCAATGGTTAGACCCTTACCCGAACCCTTGACATCAAAACATGCAATAAATTGTTCAGGTAGTTATAGTTTCGTGTAACTTCTAAGCCATGCATCTTATGACCTTTAAACTCGTGTAAAAACATTCTTCTATGATCCTTTAACATGGCAGCCCTTTCTCGCAAATATATATCAAGTTTTGGAACATTAAATCATACATTATTCATATATGAATGCATAAAATCGAAAATATTAATAAGGAATTCATGTTTTCATGCAAATGTAATTCAAAACAATAATATGGTGTGATAGATGAGAAAAATATAGTTAAGGTGTGCCTAATTACGCTCGAAAATGAATCGGCGATGCGAAGAACGACGACGTAAAACCTTGGCCGAATTTTTTTCCTAAGAAAACTGATGCTTCCTCTATGCTGATCTTACGTGTGTGCGTGTGTTTTGAGGGGAGGAAAAGAGTTTGTGTGGTTTAGGGGAAGGGGGCGTGTATTTGAAAGGTTTGGGGTAGGGGTTATAGGCTTTAAATAATTGCTAAATGGTGAAGGTGCAATCCCATGCCCATTATCAAGATTAAATAGGCCCACTGAGCCCAATAATGCATATTTAAAATATTTTGTTTAGGAAAGTTCGTGAAATTATTAGTTGAATTCTCAAAAAATTCGTATTTTAGTGGAAAATCAAATACCGTTAAAAATTATGTATCGACATATAAAATCACCCCAAAACACCTCATTTTTGAAAGTTCCATTTAAAATAGACCACACCTTAACCAATTAAAAATAAATAATTAATAAAAATATTTTCCCTTATGTGGTCCCCGGTCTCCGTTCCTCGATCGCGTCTCGAATAACCTTTAAAACATAGTTTTATACATTCTAGTAGAAAACCATCTTTTAAACATGTAAATATGTTTACCATATTTACTAGATGCAATTAAAACAATTTAATTAAAATACATAAAAAATTGATAATCTTACATGCATATGGTTTACATGGACCTTCAAATTTTCGCGACATTATATTATCTTTGTTTTGATCACATCATTAGTAATAAAGAATTATTACACAATAATTTTATTTACTCAAATTTTAAAGAATTTGATTCAAAATCATTAAATTAAAAATTAAAATAACATAAAAAACTTTTGTAATAATCAACTCGGTGCATATAAAAATATTAATTTTTATATTAAATATATTAACTATCATTTTATGTATAAATCAGATTTAACCGTCTTATAATTATAGATCTACGAAATATGTCAAAAATATTACTTTTCATGAGTATTAATTGTATTCGCTCGTCTTAAATATATAAATTTATGTGAAAATCTAGACATACTCTTAAAATAATGATAGTAAGTGTTAGATGTTTAAAATTAGAAAAATATTTAAATTAACGTTATAAAAACATTTAACTATATCGTTGGGAAAAAACATTTAACTATATTCCAAAAATTAAAAAAAATAGAGTTTTTGTACTAAAAGTAATCCGTTATTATTGATATCTACCATAAATATTTATAAATTAATAATATCTTAATTATGAAATGCTATTAATTTAGAGAACAATTAATTAATTGATAAATTAATAATTTATTGTTTTAATTTTTTTTTCTATTTAACAATGTTAAAGAGCTAAAGAAATTTTGGCCGTGGAGGAAGAAGAGGGGGAGAGGGTGGTGGTGGTGGTGGTGGTGGTGGTGGTGGTGGTGCTGCCTTGATTGCTTTTAGGACATGTTCTTCGTCCTCATAGTCCCCACATGTCTACGTCTTTTTCTTAGTATTTCCCACATATCGCACCAATTGATGTTGATGAAAATCGCGAGGGCAGTTGGGACGTCGGATCTTTCATTGGAAGCTCGGGTTTGACCTTCGAAATATGGAAGCACAAACAGGAAAGTTAGAAGAGGGGCAAGAAGGTTGTTCCAGCGTGGTCCCTCCGACGCTCAAGTTAGATAATAGAAAAACAGAGAGAATACCGTGTTTGCTAAGAATGGGTGAATGTATGAATGAATAAACAATGACCGGAACCTGATATTTATAGTAGAAGAGTCCTTATGCGACTGGAATTCTTTGACAACTAAAATGCTGGTATTTGTAGAGTCTTAATTATGTAGGAGTAGGACTCTGGATTCTTATTTGTTGAGTCCTAAATGTGAGAATATGAATTTCCAGCAGTAGCTAGTATTTTGCAGCAACTAGCAATATTCAGCAGCATTGCATTTTGCACTAGCTAGAAATATCCAGCAGTAAGTAGCATTTTGCAGCAGCTAGCAATAATCAGCAGCAGTGTATTTTGCAACAGCTAGCAATAATCAGCAGTAATGCAAAAATTTCAGCAGCTCACAATTCCAGCAGCAGAAGTGTTCAGTAGCGCGAGATCTCAGCAGACAGCTACTGATTCTACTTATGACTTGTAACTGAAGCTTTTAACATGTAATAAAGGCTGTTAATGGCACATTCTGGCATATTATGACTATTAATTGGGAGGCTAACAGTCAGAATTTTTTTCATATAAATAACACCCTCTGTTGGGTGCAATAATTGTCCCTGCTTGGTAGAGCGATCAAACCGTGGTGCTTGAGTTGTTGTGCGGTTTAAAAGATTTGAGTTGCACCATTACCACTAGTTATAGCTATTGGTAAAGCGGTAAGCACTCGGTCCTACAATCGGTATCAGAGCCAAGGTCACGGGTTCGATTCCCGTTGATTGCAAGGAGTGCAATTATTGGGAGGGAGATTGTTGGGTGCAATAATGGTCCCTGCTTGGTAGAGCGATCGAGCCGTGGTGCTTGAGTTGTTGTGCGGTTTAAAAGATTTGAGTTGCACCATTACCACTAGTTATAGCTATTGGTAAAGCGGTAAGCACTCGGTCATACACCCTCAAATATCTGAATTAATGTTACACAAATCCTGAGTTATCACTTGAAATTCGAGCTAAGAGAGTGCCTTTTTTGAGCAGAAAAATACAATAGTGAGAGCAAGCAGATTCCAGACTTCAACCGAAACTTTCTAGCAAATTACAGTAAGTGAGCTTATGTATAAATATCTTGAAACTTGTTTGATAATTTCTGTTTTGAAGCAAAGAATATGTATTTTTGATCTCTGATTTTTAAAAGCAATGAAACTTAGTGAACTAATAGTATGAATATATATTCTGAAACATTCCTGATTACTAAATTATGATTACTGATTACTGGCCTCACCCCATAGAGAAGAGATGTGGGGCCCTTAACTCCTAATCGTTATTACAATGCAATCTGATTAGGGTTTAATTAATCACAGCGGAAAACGGGTTTAAAATTTCTTTACAATGAGCCCAAAATATCTCTTCTGATATTTAAATACTAAAAATAGTATCTAAATTCAAATCATAAACATGCCCACACATAATCAATCACATACAAACATCTCATATCCTCGGGACATGCCCCGGTATATAGATACATATACATATATACTGGGAATCAGACATAAACATAAAACCTCAGCCCAAGCTGTGGCTCCCACCAGAAGTACCCTCTCCGGTCTCCTGATATCCTGGAGTACCTGCCATTGTCCACACACAAAGACAACAACAGCCCCCCTTGGGGGTGAGCAAAGCTCCGTATGAAACAACCACAATATATACCATAAGTATCTAAACAATGATATATGGTATGCAATGCATGTATGTCGTGGAGGTATCAGGTCAAATGCCCATCCACTGAGCACATGTCAGAATCAATCGAATCGCTATCAAATCAAATCAATGCTCGAGCTGGCACACCGGCCGATATGGGAATACACATATGATAGCGTCGACGAAGCGCCATCAATCCAACATCTCATATCCAATCATATGGGGCCACAATTGTCTATGCTTTACGGGTCATATAATACCGGCATAGCGATTGTGTTCACAAACCCCGGAATCCAATCCAATCATATCAGGGTATCCAAGGATCATAGCTCAACGTGCATGTCATGTATCGATGTATGCATAAAATGATGTGTGTTAACAAAACATTTATTTTGTACATCGATACTCAAATCTCAATGTCATGTATGCCACATCAAATCATCAAATAGGCACATAGACACGTATTCCAATCCAATCAATCCAATCAAACCGACATATATCATATAATACAGATACATGTCGTATGTTACCCGGTCGCAACATACCTCAATTCTTCGTTCCAATTGATGTAGCCTGAAGATATTGATATAACACTTTATCTACATCAATAGCATATTCATTCCAATCAATAACATACTCCAAAATCATTAACATGAGTTTCAAATATCATTTGAAACTTCAAAAATTCATATCAAATCCAAATCATATCATAATTCAATTCCGACTTCGAATATAAGTTTATTGTCGGATATTCTACTACATATCAGAAATTCACTTTCAAATACATGTTATTCCAGCACTTTGATATTTAAAGCTGCTGAAACTAGAAGAAAATTACCTCAGTCTAAAGCCCTCAACGCGCAGATAACAAATATATGATTTGTTTTGCGTTTAGACGGCGTTTCAAAGTCGATTTGTAAGAAAGAAATAAAATTTCTCTCGTGTATCTCGAAGTTACTGAGGAAGAAAATGAAAAAAACGAAGACAAAAGCTCGTTCTTATCAATGCACCGCTCTCGCGCTCGGGCGGTAGAATTCTCGCGCCCGAGCGCGAGACATTCTGCCTCCGAGAAACATTTCTGCCGCGCTCGAGCGGTCAAAATTTACCGCTCGGGCGCGGAGTGTTCTGTCCGAGAACACTAGCCCTTTCTTCCTTGGCGCTCGGGCGGTCATTTTCTACCGCCCGGGCGCCACATGTTCTGTACAAATTTTTAGTTTTTGTATTATATTGGCGTCCGGCCTCTCAAATCAAATTCGTACAACATCAATTCATATACAATATTCATTTCTCAATTCCATTGTCGTAATATACATCAATGTATAATCTCACATCAAATTCATGAATTATCGATAATCATATAAGATTTACGATAATACGATACACGGTCCTTACAAGAGAACATATAAGAGACTGATATCAGTATAGCTATGAAATTTACAAACGTTCTCAGTACTTGCTTGCTAAATTTTATGTTCTGATTTCTGTTGTGAAACCTATATTCCCGAATACCGACTCATGTTCTGAAAGTAAGAGTTTCTGTATATTATTTCTGTTACTGTTTCTGTTGAAAATGGTTTTGAAAACTGGGAATAATTCTCGCCCTCGCTTATTGAGTGACGACCACATCACTCACCCATCAAACTCATCTCAGATAAGAACAAGGAAGAAATGTTTGAAGAAGAAGTGCATAATCAGTTCTGGGGCTGGTGAAGAAGATTGTTGTTTCTCAGTTCTAATTTATGTCTGGTTTTACATTTCCACTGTAAAACATTAGTTATTTGAGTTTGTATAAGAAAATGAAATATTCAATATTATGAATAAAAAGACTGGTTTCTGAATTTTTTACTTCTGAAGCTTGTTGTTTTCGAATGTAAATTTGAGAGCAACGCCGGTGTCGACCAACCCCATCCCTGGGGCGTGACACTAAATTTGTTGAACTTTGGATTCTTAAAATTTTATATAAGATTAGATTAAATATCTACAAGCAAATTTTAGATAAGATTAGATTAAATATCTATGAGCTTTATGTCTATGGGCTACACGTTAATATATTTGATTGAGAGCTCCTTGAGGCATGAGCTCGTCTAATACCCAGATTTCTATGGGAGCTCGGCCGAGATCTTCTCAATCGATGTGATAATATTATTTGGGAGGTGAGTCGGCTCGGACCATGATGGGAGGTCGGCTCGGGGAGGTTGACTGCAGTGATGAGTTGATGAAATTATTCTCTAGCTACGGTGAAATGCGTGAGTGTTCATCAAATATCATTTATATGTATGCACAAATAAATATATATATAGCCTTTATTTTCCCCATAAAAATTTGTTCTTTTTTGTGTTGCATCGATTTTATTATTTTAAAGAAAATTAAGTTCATGAATATAGCCTATTATCCAGTTAATTGATTAAGAGTTTGATGGTTTCTGAAAGTGATGCTCATATGAAAGCCAATGGATAGGGAAGAATCAGCCATTTACCGATGTCTACCGAATTAAGTTTCGTCAGATCAGCAATGCCATGTGATGTTAGCTAATAAGTATCCTTGAATATTCACTTGAATGCCTGCGAATCTCTGTGTTTGATAAATGAGTTTGAGGAAGAAAATGTAGCATATGGCAATCTCATTATGCAAATTTTGTACATCGTTTTGAAAATAGATTTGCCAAAAGGAAGTTGGATAAGTCTGTTTTTCTTGGAAATTGATTGCAACTATCTTATGGGCCTCAATTTGAGAGCCTCCTTGATAAAAGAGATAAATTAGAAGGAAGGAGAAAGGAAGTGCTAGCACGATTGAATGTAAGTCTTTAGCAACACAAGATAGCATTTAAGATTTCTTAGTGTGGTGGATTTTTTTATCCAGCTAGCAACTGGAAAGGATTTTCATCTTTTATGAGTATGGCATTGTCAGTTTCTCATCCAGGGCCAAAGGATTCATTTCCAGAAACGTCATCCTTAGCCCTAAGGTACTCTTCTAGACACTGACGAAAATTTTGAGGAATCTTTTATGGCTTTATCATACAAGAAGCATATCATTTTTCCAGGGAAGAAACGGACTTGCAGAGTGTTGTCACGCGACAAACAATCAGATCCCTTTAACAAGGTCAGTATTTAAGTGTTTTCCAATTTCATTAATGATCAAAAGTGTTTCTGCTAAAACATGAACCAAGATGTTAATGATGCTATGGGAATGTAAATTTCGTTGAAGTATTTGCAGCAAACAAAAATATATATAATTGCGAATTTGCTAAATTTTAATTAAAAGAAATATTCCAAAATGATACATTCATGTCAAATGATGCTCTGTTTTTGTTGAATGCTTCTAGTTTAATGATACATCCAAAACGTTAATTGCTTCTCGTTTAACAACATCTGTAAATTGTTATTACATGTTGTTTATGCAAGAAATTTTCATCTATTTGGCAACTCATGATTTTATTCTTTTAAAATAAAATCAATCTTGAGAAACTAGTGTTGATAACTGCCAAGTATCGATCGGTGGAAACGTTGCCCATGTAATTGGAATCATTACTCTATATCATCCTGCCAATGTAATAATCATAATCTCTAGTCTGGAAGGCATCCAATCTCTAATGTAAAATATGTGCCTCATAACTACTTTGAAAGAGCAGTTATTTCATATATGAGCAAAAAGACTGACAGGGGACGCACTCTTTTAAGTTTGAATGAACTGCTGCAAATGGCATGACGTGCTGGCCATAGAGGCATTGATGAAAGGGGTCATACTGTTCTTGTCCAGACTTCATATGAAGGGGCTGGAGAATGTAGTTGAGTTCTCTTTTCTGGACTTGAACCTCTCGTGTCACAGTTTACAGCATCTCTTGGGATGGTGCTAAATCTTCTTGTGGCATCTTTTTAATCTTGTGTACATTGACCAAGTTATTGTGGTGCTATGGAGTTCATGTATCAATGTTCTGCATGGTGCTAAAGTTACACGAAGATCGCCAGAATCTGTTGATGGGGATGTCTCACAATCTAGGCAGACATTGGAAGAAGCAAGGAAGTTACTTGAGCAAAGTTTTGGAAATTATGTTGGCAGCAATGTCATGCTAACTGCAAAGAAGGAGTTTGCCAGAATAAAAAATGAGATACAGATGCCGATTTCAGGAGGAATTAAGGGTATTTCCATTTCTTACGGTTCTTGAATACTTTCTCTGTTGCTTCCAACTATTCAAGAGTATCGTCTTTGATTTTTCCTTATCCTGGATGCACTCATCTCAACTATTTCCTTCCTTCTTATGAAGAAAAACATCTCAGGACTGATTTACAGAAGATGATGGAACTTGAGAGAATTTTTTCTTTGAAGCCTTTACTTGAGGAACTTGGAAGTGAACATTTACCTTTTATGTGCCTGCAGCATACTAATTCAGATGGTCTTCAACATCTAATCCCTGTTGTGTACTTGGGGAAGGTTGATTCTTTAAAAACTTCAAAAGTAAATAATATGGTATTTGGTAAGCTTGACTTTATGCACCCTTCTTCTTCCTCCCTTGCAATTGACTTTGGAAAATGTTACTCACATTTTTTGCTAAATCACTTGGTGCAATCCATCTGTGTGCTGGCATAGTCCAGGAGCCTTTGCATGTGATTACCTGAACATCTTTCCGAAGCACATTTTGTCTGTATTTGCTATATTTTTCATTCTACTAATAATCTCCTTTCATGTTACCTCTTAGTCTCTTCTTGGTCGTGGCTTCTGTTGACTTGAAGATGGTTTAACCATTCAAGAGAACATGACAATTCATCTTGTTGGGTTTGGCATAACTTTATCCCGAGACCAATACCCCAAAGCTCTTTTTCTTAAAGCCTTGGCCTACTAGGGTGTTATATCATATATTTTGTACCCTTATTTGTTTCTCAGCAGCCAAGGCGTGAGAGTGAGACAGAAGGCAGTAGCGATAGATTGAAATAAATCTGTTGTGTGCTCTTCATTATTCTTCTACATTTAGTTTTATTTGCTTGTTGTATGTGACCCCTTCTCTTCTCTTCTTCCTCTATACCCCTAAAGTGATACACGAGAGTGTGTATGAGGTTGGAAGTTGCCTTCAGTTCCTTGTTATGTCTCAATCAGTATCGTTTCTCGCATTGGTTAAGTTTGCCTACTATGTGTGGTGAGCTGTGTGCTTAAGGGCTATTTGCTTAGGGTTGAGTTGGTTATCAGTAACCGGGATTTTGATCGGGAAACCTTTGTGGTCTTCACCTTGGTTTGCTACGTATTTGTAGAGGCCAAAATCAGTTCGTCTGAGCCACGTTATATCCTAACATATCATATTGTATTGTTTCTGGTTTTGGTGAATGTTGCAGGTTGGCCAGCCAACAATAGAAGGTACAGGATGATCGATGGACACCTAACAGTGGTATCAGAGCCATTGATTGCTGCCTGCCTTGTCGTCGTCGTCGATTCTCGAAATCTGAAATTCTTACTCAGGGTTTCGCTCTGGTATATTGGCTGGAACCTCTTTTACTTCTTTAGGAGCGTAACAGCTTGCCGCGGACTTATGTGCTGGGATTTGTTGCTTGTAGAACTCTAGGTTTTATGTGCTTGTTGGTTGTTGTTGTGTTCTCATTTCCGTGGCTAAAAGTTGTTTCCGCTGTGTTTGCTTTGATCTTGTGTGATTTAAATTTTTTCTGTGTGAAAATTTGCTGTTTTTTATTAACTGTTGTGTTTTTTTTTTTTTTTGAAAATTGCTATGACTAGATATAATCTTGAACCTTTTAATGGAAAAACAAAATTTTCAATATGTCAACAGAAAATGAAAGGTATTTTGGTATAACAAAGAGTTTTCAAAGCGATAGACTTGTCATATTCTGAAGCTGAAACTCCTGAAAAAAGGGCTGAAATGGATGGGTTTACTTATTCGTCTATAATTCTGAACTTTTCTGACTATGTGTTAAGAAAAGTTAGTAAACTGAAATTGGCTACAGAACCTTGGGAAAAATTAGAAGAACTTTACACTGAAACTTCGTTGCCCAGTAAATTGTTTTTGCTGAAGAAATTTTTTTTGGTTCAAACTCGACTTAATCAAGGACATTGATGAAAATATTGACGTGTTTACCAAATTAGTTCAAGATATTAAGAAAACAGGAGATAAGAATATTGATTATTACACCACTATTGTTCTTTTAAATGCCATACATGATTCTTACAGTGATGTAAAATCTGCTATTAAAAATGGTAGAGATCAGGTAAGTTCAGAAACTGTCGTGAACAGCCTGAAAAGTAAAGAGATAGATTTAAAAACCAATAAGGGTGATAATAATTCTGGTGAGGTTATGTTTGTTAGAGTAAAGTCTAAAAACAGATTTCAGAATCAAAAACCTTCAAACAACCACAACCAATCTTCTGTTAAAAATAGAGGGAAGAGTAAAGCAAGGTTCAAGTCTAGACCCAAGAATAGAAAATGCTATAATTGTGGTGAAATTGTCATTACATTAAAGAGTGTTCTATGCCCAAGCAAAACCAAACCAAGATTTCAAAAATCAGCATAATGACCTTGCTAATATGGCTTCTGGTAGTGAAAAAATGGGTGATGTTTTTATTGTAACCGAGGTATGTGATGTGTCTATGGTGAATTCTGGGCATTCAAGTTTTTTGTGTGAAAATGAATGACTAGTTGATTCTGTGTGCACTTTCCACATGTCCCCATTTAAAAATTTGTTTTCTAATTATAAAGAAGTGAAGCATGTGTCTGTTTCTATGACAAATGAAAAATTGTGTCAAGTTGCTGGTCTTGGTGATGCATCGCTGAAATTTGATTCTGGTTATGTGTTAACTTTGAAAAATGTTAGGCATGTTCCCAATTTATGTCATTATTTTATTTCATGTGCTGCATTAGAAGAAGATGGTTTACAAGGTTGATGGGGAAATGAGGTTATGAAAATTATGAAAGGGTCTTTAGTGGTTTTCAAAGCTGCCAAAAATAGAAACTTGTATGTTTGTCATGCTGAATGAGAATCTTGTGTGCAAAATTCTATGAATGTTGTCTTAAGTGACAAAACTGATTTGTGGCACAAAATATTAGGTCGCATGAGTTCTGAAGGTCTTGAAAAATTTTGCACAAAGATGGTTATTTTGGTAGTGATAAATGTCTTGTATGTCATTTTGTGATTCTTGTGTTCTTGGTAAACAACCCAGAGTTATGTTTTCAAATTCCCTATTCCCAGACACTCTGTCACTTATGAAATACTTGGGTATTTGCATGCTGATATGTGGGGTCCTGCTAGTGTGCCAACGCATTGTAGAAATCAGTATTTTCTATCTGTTATTGATGATTTTTCAAGAAATATTTGTGTGTTTTTAATAATAATAAAAAAAATCTGATGTGTTTGAGAAGTTTAAAAACTGGAAAAACTTGATTGAAAATCAAACAGGTAAAAATATAAAAATTCTAAAAACTGATAATGGTCTTGAATTTTAGAATCAATTGTTTGACAATTTGTGTGTTGAATCTGGTATTCAAAGACATAGGACAGTCTCTTATACGCATCGGCAAAATTGTGTAGCTGAGCGTATAAATAGAACTTTACTTGAAAGGGTGAGGTGTATGCTTGCAAGTTCTGGTCTTTCAAAAAAGTTCTGAGGTGAAGTTGTTTGCACTGCTGCTTATTTGATAAATAGGTCTTCTTCTGTGCCTTTGAATGGTAAATGTCCAGAATCAATGTGGTCTAGCACACAAATTAATTTTGCAAACTTGAAAGTCTTTGGTTGTTCTGATTTTGTGGATCAGAAAAATGACAAACTTAAACCTAGGTACGTGAAATATGTTTTTCTTGGCTATCCTGATGCGGTTAAGGGATATAGATTGTGGTTAAGGGACCAACTTGGTTTAAACTGTTAATCAGTAGGAATGTTGTTTTCAATGAGTCTGAATTTCTCTGTTTATTTGTTCTTTTACCTATCCCTGAACCTACCATTGTTCCAAACAAGGTGGAGCATTTACTTGGTCGAAGTCTTAATTCTGAAAATGTGCAGAATGTTCCTGATGTGAATGATTTACCTGAAAATCTGTTTGAAACTGCTTTTGATAATCAAGTTGATGCTGACGTGCATGAAGAAATTACTGAAAATATGTCTGAAACTGATCTTAGTGATTTGAATGATTATCAATAGGATATGGATAGATCTAAAAGAAATATTAGGCAGCCACAATGTTTTCATGATTTTCATATGACTTCTCATGCATTTAGTGTGTTTGAGTCAATTGATAATGTTGAACTTAAGTCATATGAAGAAGCTTTAAAATCTAAAAACTCTGTGCAATGGTTAAATGCGATGAATGAAGAAATTAATTCGCTGCATGTTAACAACACTTGGATTCTTGTACATAAACTTGAAAATTGTTCTATTGTGGATTGTAAATGGTTATTTAAGGTCAAAGATGAATGATAATCTGTCAGATTTAAAGCTAGATTAGTGGTTAAGGGCTTTACTTAAAAAGAAAGGATAGACTCTACTGAAATATTTTCTCATGTTGTAAATTTTACTATTGTGAGAATTTTGCTTGCCCTTGTTGCTTACTTTGATTGGGAGTTGAAACACTTAGATGTTAAAACTGCTTTTTTACATGGTGAACTTGATGAAAAAAAATTTAGGAGGCAACCTGATGGTTTTGTTGATTCTAAGTATCCTGATCATGTTTGTTTGCTAAAGAAATATTTGTATGGATTGAACAATCTTCTAAGAAATGGAACAAAAAGTTTGATGAATGCATGCTCTCTATGGATTTTACTAGAAGTAAATTTCAAACACCATGCTAAAGTTTTTGTTTTCTTACTTATCTATGTGGATGATATGATATTGATTAGTTGTTGTTTGAAAACTATTGATCATGTCAAAAATTGTTTGAGTATTAAATTTGATATGAAATTCCTAGGAGATGCTAAACGTATTCTTGGCATGAACATTTATAGGGATAGAAAACGTTCCGTCATTTTGTTGAATCAGGATACTTATGTTAAGAAAGTTTTGAGTGAATTTTCCATGTCAAATGCAAAATCAGTCAATGTACTTTTAGTTGGTCATTTTGTTTTAAGTAAAGATCAATCTCCTAAAACTGATTTTGATGTTAAAAACATAAAGACTGTGTCATACTCAAATGTTATAGGTTCAGTCATGTATTTAATGGTTAGCACGAGGCCTGCTATTGAATATTCTGTGAGTTGTTTGAGTTGAAATATGTCTAATCCTGGTGTTTACCATTGGCAAGCTGTCAAATGGTTTTTGAGATATCTGAATGGTTATGTGAAGCATGGTTTAAAATTTTCAAAATATGATGTTTGTGTTAAATTGATTGGATATGTAGATTATAACTATGCAAATGATAGGGGCAATAGAAAATCAATATCTTCTTATGTGTTTACATTGTGTGGTGCTTGTATTAGCTGTAAATCCCAATTACAACACACTGTTGCTCTTTCAACCACTGAATCTGAGTATGTTGCTGTCACTGATGCTTTAAAAAAATCTATTTAGTTGAAAGGTCTTATTTCTGAAATTGGTTTTTTTGAAGGTGAAGTTGTAGTATTTTCTGATAGCCAGTCTGGTATACAACTGTGTAAGAATCTTATTTTTCATGATAGAACTAAACATATTGATGTTAGATTCGATGTGGTTGCAAAAGACATAGTCTATCTTGAAAATTTCCTTCTCAATTCAATAATGCTGATATGAGAACTAAGTGTTTGTCTGTTGAAAAATTCAAATCTTGTTTAAAAATTTTAAATTTTGATACTTCTGACTGATGTGTTCGGTTTATGTTTTTCTATGTAGCTTACTTGGTGTTTGCTATAAATTGAAATCTGTTGTGTGCTCTTCATTCTTCTTCTACGTGTAGTGCTCTTTGCTTGTTGTATGTGAGCCCTTCTCTTCTCTTCTTCCTCTATACCCCTAAAGTGATACACGAGAGTGTGTGTGAGATTGGAAGTTGCCTTTGGTTCCTTGTGCTGTCTCGATCATTATCATTTTTCACATTGGTTAATTTTGCCTACTGTGTGCTTAGGGGCTATTTGCTCAGGGATGAGTTGGTTATCAGTAACCGAGGTTTTGATCAGGAAACTTTTGTGGTCTTCGTCTTGGTTTGCTGTGTATTTGGAGAGGCCAAAATCAATTCGTCTGAGCCTCGTTTTATCCTAACATATCATATTGTATTGTTTCTATTTTTGGTGAATGTTGCAGTTGGCCAGCCAGCTATGGAAGGTACGGGATGACCGATGGACACCTAACACATGTCAATTTTTGTTTTTTTTGGGCACTGAATTGTCATGTTCTCTTGAATGGCATGGAGTTGATCACATAGAAGTGGGCCAAAGCAGTCTATCGAAGTGGATTTCCTAATGTTGCCCTGGCTAAAGGCGACGCTTTGGTGCGTGAAATAATGACGCTTCTGCTTGATAAGGAATAGATTCAGTGGCAAAGGGTTGCAGAATCCAAGTTTGGTGGTCTTTGGAGATGGAAGGTTCTCTTGAGACGTGGTCCTTGAGTTTGAATGTATCAGTCTTGAGTAGTCTTTCCGAAGATGATCATGTAAATCCAACATCTTACGAAATTAATCTAACAAAGCATAGTTTTTTGGACTTGAAATGTAGCAGCATGCTATGAGACAGAACAACTTTTTACTCAACTTTCATTTGTCCACACCTCGGTTCAGCTTTCCCCTCCTCTCTTCAATGTGCTCCGAAGCATTTGATTTTTATCACTACAAATATACATTGATTGTAGTAATTATATTATTTCAAAAATAAAATATAACTCTTATGTTAATTTTATCGAATCATCCATCTTTATATTACCATTAAATGTTTTATCATTTTAATTTTCTCTCTACATGTTTTTTTTTAATAATTTTAGTAGAAGATTTATGCAAAAAAGGAAGAAGATTTAACAAGAAGATTTATGCAAAAAAAAAAATTATATATCAAACAATCAAGATTTAATTTCCCCTCCTCCATTAAATGTTTTATCATTTTAATTTTATTTAACAAGAAGATTTATGCAAAAAAAAAATTAATTATACATACAATAGTATAATAACATGATAAGTATAGTATAATATGATAATATGAAGTTTAATACTAACATTTTTTAAAATAAGAATTTAAAGTAAAGATTTTAATAAATTATTTATAAGAATTTATATCAATAATTATGAATGCTAATATTTTAATAATATCATAAAATATGAATCTCTTAGAAAAATAAAGTTAGTTATGATAAAGAAATTTAAATATTTGGGTATCATTTTAAAAAAAATTATATATCAGACAAATTTATAAATTCAATAAACAAAATTTGGTAGTATTTGAAACGTCTACTAAGAATGTTTAATATTTAAATATTAACGGTTTAAAGGTCAACCTGACCCTGGTTCTCAAGAACAGTATAACTGAAATCAAAAATAAAATATTTTATTGATTTCAGTTCAAAAATCAACTCATAACATATAAATTTTAACGCATAATTGTTAAAAAATTAGCTTAATTGTCTCATATATTGTATATATATTTTATTTGATAAAAAAAAATGAATCATAGTAAAGGCTCGATGAAAATATAAATTATATATTTTTTAAATAATTTTTCATTAGCTAGTGTATATGAAATTACTCGATTATAAAGAAAAAAGTATATATTCGTATCTATTTTTTCTATCAAGTGAGATAAGAACTATTTATTTATATATATATATATATATATATATATATATATATATATATATATATATAATTTTGATTTTGATTTTGATTTTAAAATATAATAAAATTTCAAAAAATATATGGAAAAAATTATCAATAACAAATGTATATATTATAAGTATAATTATTTTATTGAATTGTATAATTAAAAAATTACATATGTTTGATCGTCAAAATCAATCATCAATCAAAACTTTAAATATGTGATGCATGAAAAACGATACTAATAAGCAATTAAAAGACATATAAATTAATTTCTACTGTAAAAACAATATATGACATAATCATTATAATAAATATAATTATAGTGCTAATTGATTATCACTTGTCGAAATATTAGAGATTTTATATATGATATTCTAATATATTTATTTAATTATTTTGAAATCAAACTAACTAGTTCAATAAATAAAATAGCATTTTTTTTGTAAAAATTTAATTTTTTTATTATATTTCAAAATTTAATAGTGAAAATCATATAAATAGTTTAAAATATATATTTAATAATTACTATATGATTTTATTTGATATTTTCTATAAAATATTATTTGAATGTGTATTTCATTATATATGTTGATTTATTTATTATTGTAAAATTATATTTAACAAGAAATTAAAAATTATCAATGTTAGTCTGCAAAAGATAAATTCTGATGTCAAATTAATTATCTGTGATATATAATTCTAAAATAAAAGATAAAAAAAATTATGTTAAATATTATTTAAACTGAATATTATGAGTTATATTTTGCTATCAATATTATTATTTAATTAGTTTGATATTGTTTTGATGTGTTAATATCGATGATCATAAATTGATAATTATTTATTTTTAATGTGTCTTATTTATATAAATTATGATCTATTTATTGATAAAATCTATAAATTTGTCTTTGAAAAAAAGGTTAAATCTGGCGATTCAACTAGCGGCAGTACGTGATTGTGCATATAAAACAATAAGTGAAAAAAAAATGAGAAATGTACCAAATACAATGGAAAATAAGACCTTCCATAAAATCTAAACTTGACGAAATGGTCCCACGGCCCAAAAACTTCACCTTTTCTTCTACCGACATTCACCAGTCATTCTGCAGAAGAACGAATGAAACCTTGAAAGGTTAGATTTAAATAACACAATCATTGTCGGCACTACATTATGTGTTGTTAATTCTTATTAACACAAAATCTTAACAAAATTACCTACAAACAGAAAATGGATTCCCCAGATCAACGCCGCAAGAGAAAACGGCTCTTCAGCAGACAATCTTATACATCGTTCAGTGTTCCTGTTTGCTTTTTGTCTGTGAGATCTTCTATATTATGCTTAAGCTTTCTCACCTTTCTTTATCTTTTATCCAATATGGTTCCCTCAGATTCTTCTGCTTTTAGGCCGGTTTTAGTGGTTTCAGGCTTATCACTACTGTCTTCTTCTAGTTCAAGAAATACTGCTAAACCGGCCCAAGATTTTAGAAGTTTTTTGTTTCCATTAAAAATAGAGAACCGGGTTTTGTTCCCTGATCATATTTCTCTGCTGTTGAGTGGTGGAGAGAGAGATTGGTTGAAAGAGAAGAATGTAGCTGATGAATTAGAATGTGTTTATTATAGTAAAAATGTAGTGCAAAGGTACAGGAAAGGGAGTTTTGGTGGGAAGAATAAGGTTGTATTAACTAAGCAAAAGGTGCTGTCTGTAGATGTATACGAAGAATTCAGGTTGGTTGTGAAGTGTCCTCTTCCTTCAGTAGATTATTCAGCTGTTGTAAATCTGATGTGGCGCTATAAAATTGAAATCTTGGGGGAAAGAAATGAGTTTTGGGTGGAAAATCAGACTGTTAATTCTTGGGAAAATGTGGTATATGCAGCCACAGTGGACGGGGACTCTGCTGTTGTGTTCGTGAAAGGATTGAACTTGAGGCCGGATAGGGAATCACACTCGAGTCAGTTTAGTTGCCATTTTAGATTAGGGAAATGGGAAAGAAATGAGATGTTTACTATCACTACCAAGGCTTTATCTGCTGCTCAGGAGGTTTTAAGATGCTCATTGCCTATAAGCCTAAAAGGCAATCATGATAAGGCACACGGAGTCCGAGTAACTGTTGGGGTGACTCCCCGTCTGCATGGGGGAGCTTATGAGCGTGTACTCATGCCATCTGTTGCCAATATTTTCATATCTGGGGTGGTAAGTAAGAAGAGGATTAAAGGAAAATACGAGCTTTGTGTGTGTACAATGGTGTGGAACCAGGCATCGACCATCCGTGAGTGGATTTTGTATCATGCTTGGCTTGGAGTTGAAAGATGGTTCATATACGATAACGACAGTGATGATAGAACTGATGAAGTCATAAGAGAACTTGATCAAGAGAATTATAATCTAACCCGACATGTATGGCCATGGATCAAGACACAAGAAGCAGGATTCTCTCACTGTGCTCTCACTGCGAAGGATGAATGCCGTTGGGTTTCATTCATGGATGTGGATGAGTATTTTTACTTACCGTTTACATCTCCTGGACACCGAAGGTTCAGGACAGTAGGTCATGCAACTCAGAATTCGCTACGCAACTTGGTAGCTAATATATCATCATCATCGAACACCGTCGCAGAAATCAGAACATCTTGCTATAGTTTTGGACCATCAGGTTTGAATTCACCACCCCCCAAGGGAGTTATGGTGGGTTACACCTGCCGCCTCCAGAGCCCTGAAAGGCATAAATCAATCGTTAGACCAGATGCACTACATATTACCCTGCTCAATGTGGTGCACCATTTCCACCTCAAAAAGGGATTTAAGTACCTGAATTTGCCTCAGAGCACTGTTGTGATTAATCATTACAAATATCAGGTATGGGAAGTGTTTAGAACAAAGTTTCACAGAAGAGTTGCTACGTATGTTGCAGATTGGCAACAAAACCAAAACGAAGGTTCGAGAGACAGGGTACCTGGATTGGGAACAGAGGCTATTGAACCGCCAAATTGGGCTAAAAAGTTTTGTGAGGTTTGGGATACAGGACTTAGAGACTTTGTTATGGCCACTATGGCTGATCTTTGGAGTGGTTTGCTGCCATGGGAGACGCATTCTCTGTGACGTGTGTACGTTGTAAAGAAGAAAGTACACCATAGCAATGATTCTTTGATTTTTACACATTATGGATCTCCACTTTTCGTTCTTTTCTGTGAATAGAGGATTTAAAAAAGCCATAGATTCAGACACAGGGATTTCATTTGGTTTTTTTTTCTGGCAAGGACGTGACATGATTTCTTTGGTCCTATGCTTGTGGAATGATTTACTAATTTTAAGGTTTTAAAGCCCCTTGTCTTGCCATTTAAAAACATTTAGCTCGATCAGTACTTTTTCAAGTATAGATGTGATTCCACTCGACATGGTGGAATGAAATGCATTCTACAAGATAAATCACAATTCGCCAGTAGTTCTTTATGATATTAAGCTCAGTGTAGCTGATGGCAGAAAAGATGGCAATATTTAATCAGAAGAGTAATTTACTCCAAAGACAACCTAAAAAGATTCATTCTCTACAATTTTAAATTTTGTAGAAGCCAAGTTCATGGGCACGACTATTCAGTTCCATGAAATTTTGTTCGAGTACCAATCACCTGGATAATATGGAAAAATGCATCCTACAACATTTTAAATTACTGAACACGTGATATCACCCGTCATCTTCGTTCCTATTCGCTGGAAAAAATATACAAGGAAAAAGACCTCCCCACCTCCAGTTCTCTGGCTAAAATCTCGAGCATATAAAACAAATTCAGTAGAAGAGCAAAACTCGAAAACAAAAGAATTAAAGCAACAAGTCGGCAGAGGTCATGGGTTCACAAGAAATAATCTGGAGTCTTGCGTGTTGCATCTGGTTCAATCTGCCGAGGAGCTGGGTCAAACTGAAGGAAGTTTTGCTCCATGTTCTCCCCAATTTCCAGTATAGCAGCCATGTTCCCACAACGATAACAATAGTTTGGAGCACTAAAAACTGTCACCACATTCTTATCCTACGAATCAATTAATACAAGTCGATATCAATATTGAAATGACATTTGGACCGAGGGGAGATGCACACTTATATGTTTAGATTAGATTGTATGACTAACCTGACACCAATTGAAACCCTCCATGACTAGCTGGTGGGCTCTGGAAATTAGTGTGAGGCCATTGGTATGGTTGAACTGAGCCGCTATATCCTGTCCAAAAGTGTAGCCAGCTCCACGTGGTGATATGCCCCAGCCACATCGATCATCTGGATCAGACCACAAGAGATCACACATTGGTCCCTCGTGCGGAACCTACAAGTTCATCAATAATAAAGTTGATAAAACATAATGTCTAACAATAAGCCATTCTATCTGAGTTGAAACCCTATTGTTTGATGGCTAAGCACTATAAATTTATAACAAATAACAAAGCAACAGAGCCAAAATGTTGAGAAAAGACACATTCACAGCTCACTTTTAACAAAGAATGAAACAATACAAACAGATAGATTGTAAAAAAAACTCAGTCACCATAAGCCCAAAGCATAAAATTGGAAAGATATAAAGAACCCACACATCACATCAACTCACACATAAAGAGAAAAAAAAATAAAAAAGAAGTAAAATAAATGTGACACATTTAAAACGCTAAATAACAATAAAATTAATTCATACCTCCTGTATACGGTCCAAAGCTCGGATATTGTCTAAGGCATCAAGAGACGGTGAAAGACCTCCATGCAAACAGAATATCTACAAGGGCAATAGCATCAGACAATAAAATAACTCCATTGACAAATCAAATAAACTGGATTGCCTACTTATCATCCACACCTGACTCTCAATAAGTGCTGTTAAGGGTAGATAATCGAAAAGATCAGTGAAATACTTCCACACATTAGCATTGCCGTACTTCCTCAAGCATTCATCATAGAACCCATAACTGGCATGCACAAGTGGTAAATTAATAAATCAGGAGACCATGACTAGACCACGACTAATGAGTACGACATACAATATTTCAAAACTTGGAATGCTTAAAATATCTGAAATAAAAGTTCCTTCTATCAAAGATATCTTCAGTGTTTAAGAAGCAAAAAACTCTGATACATTTCAAAACACCACACCGTTGATCAATTTAATATTTGATGCACCTTCAAAGTGCTTTTATCAGTATATGCACACCACTCCAGAGTCCAGAGAGAGAAGGGTCTTACACTTGAGTGATTTGCCGACTTTCATGATTCCCTCTAAGAATTGTAATTCTATCTCTGTAACGAACCTTCAAAGCCACTAAAAGTGTAACAGTCTCCACCGAGTAATACCCACGGTCTGCATTACATGAAAAGATTTAGTGGCATGGTACGAAACTCTTTCCACCAATCCAATTAAAATACATAAAAAGAAAAAGGGAAATCTAATCTAACACAAAAAAAATCACATAAAGCAACTGAAAGGTTCTGGTGCAGACTGCAGAGTAATCCTAGCTACATAATACCTAAACAAATCAACGTTCTAATTTCCCACAAATATGAGGTGTAGAGTAAAGTAACTCCAAGGACAATAAGGACATGCACGATCTATGCAGGAACATTATAATCCTCAGTTCATAATCGGACCAAAAGCAGCCTTTCTTAGCAACTCACCAACGTAATCTCCCATAAAGAGGTAATTCGTATCGGGAGCATTTCCTCCTATCCTAAAGAGCTCGATCAGATCATAAAACTGGCCGTGAATATCCCCACAAACAGTGACGGGACATTTCACCGGCTGCACGTTCCATTCCTCTACTAAAATCGCTCTCGCTTGATCGCACAGAGCCTTGACCTCCGCCTCCGATAGCGGCTTGCACTCCATCAATTGTTCTATCTGTCTATCCAAATCCCCATGACCCGGCATTTTAATTCCGGATAAGAAAAAAACCAAACTATATTCCTGTTGTTTGAATCTCAAACTGAAACCAAACCCTTGGATCTGTTGGAATTCAAAATTAGAATTAACCGAAATATGAAATCAATAAAGCCACCACCAGATCACCAAAGATCTGTTCGCAATCCTCCTTGCCCTAAATCTAAATCTAAATCTAGGCATGATACTCAGAGATAGAAGAATAAAGATGGGGTATTGTGTATGTACATATGGATGAAGATTGAAGAAGAAACAAACCGTGACTCTGTGAGATGGATGGATAGCAGCAGATGAAGCTCAAATCTACATTATAATATTATTATTAAATTAATTATATATTAAAAAAAACGGCAACTCTCAATCCATATTTCATTAAATTAATCAAAATTAAGATCCAGAATGTGAGGAGTTTCATTTGAACTTTATCTTCTCTTAAAAATTAAATACCTTTTTTAATCTTGACCGAACATGTTCAAATTTAGATGGAGGATTATGTGAGACAGTTTTATTAATATATAAAAATTTAGATGGAGGATTATGTGAGACAGTTTTATTAATATATACTTGTTAAAAAGATTGACTCGATTCATACTTAGAGTAAAAAATATTATTTTAATGCTTTGTTCGGACGTTATAAGACAAGAAAATAGTGTCGGATTGGAGATAGCAACTATATATGATTTTTTTGCTTGTTTAGGTATATTGACTCTAATATATATATAAGTTGTTTAACCATGCATGATGATATAGGAAGGAACTAACATATTAACAAAAATTTATTTAATTTTAAACGAAAAACTTTAAAGTAAAATGTAAATAAAGCAATTTTATTTATTTGATTTTATCTTGAGGGCGAGCAGCTCTTGGTCGCTTGCGTCTCCTCTCCAATCCAAAATGACAACACACGTATTATAACCATAAATAAATAAACGATTAAATGGTTTATTTAAATATTGTTAAGGGAAAATGCAAGCACATTATTTATAATATAAATTATACTGTATCAGCCGGAGCAGTAAAATGTAAACTAAACAACTGAGAAATTTTGCTATATTTTTGGTTGGAAGCATCGCACTGGCCCGACCCGGCCATAGAGGCCACCCAATTTTTTTTTATCTATCTACTTATATGAAAGCACGAATAAGTTTTTTTGGGCCTGTTTTTGTATGGTTGCCGGTAAACAACATCACACGTATAATAAGCTTCTCTCTCCACCACTACAACAATAAGGGCATCAAAACGGGACTTATCCAGCAGGACCTCCTCTTCCGTTCTTCTTTTCTTCTCGTTCCTAGCACCTTTTCCACCTGCTTGCGATTTCTTCGGCTTCGATCCTTCTTCGCGGTGCCCCTCTTCTTGGGATTGGGAAGCTTCGACTGGTTATTTTTCTTCTCTTATTTTTGTTTCGTTTTTTTATTTAATTTGTTACATTCTCGGTGTTTTCTCCTCAGTTTGATCGGCCTACTTTTTTCTTCTCATTCCTTGCACCTTTTCCACCTGCTTGCAATTTCTTCGGCTTCGATCCTTCTTCGCGGTGTTCCCTCTTCTTGGGATTGGAAAGCTTTGGCTGGTTATTTTTCTTCTCTTGCTTTTGTTTCGTTTTTTTATTTACTTTGTTACATTCTCGGTGTTTTCTCTTCAATTTGATCGGCCTACTTTTTGCATATGTTGGTGAAGTCATAGGATCTGAAGAAGCCTTGACTGTATGTTGTTCATTTGTACCAATATTTGGCTTCTTTTGCGAGGGTAATTGCTTATTATTTTTATACAAAGGAAAAGGGTACTTGGTATCGACCAGCTAATCTATGTTTGCAATGCTATAGCTGCATCTTGTTTCCTTCTTCAAGTTAGGAGGGGTTGTCACTAGAATGAGTCATGAAGTTGCACAGTTTGACCTTTTTTCCCAGTCACATCTGTTACACATATCAATGCAGTAGGGGTGTCGTAAATTTATACTTAATTTGGATTCATTTGATGACCGTGGGAGATTGTATATCAATAATAAGCCAGATATTAGTTCCAGCAAGAGCATGGTAGCACGCTTCATTTCGTTTTATTACATCTTAATTATCTAATTTTTAAATCAACCTGTCATCGTGATTTCCGCTGATAAGCTTCTTCCATGTGTGTACTTTCCATTATTTAACATGCACTGAACGAGCACAAACTGGATAGTCATTGTCACCATGTTTTAGATTTTCAATGCTCTGTTTTAAGATTATGAAATATCTCACATAATTTAAGAGGTTCAAGAAATGGCACAGCTCATACTGGTTCTAATAGAGATGTTTGCCAGTGTTTCTGAAAAACAATTTCACACTGGTTTTGACTTCAACTTAAATCCAGAAACTTATTCTGATATGTGTTAAATTTATTATTAATATCTTGGTGTTTTCTTGTTGAGTGTCGAAGCTTCGCAGTCACATAATGTCTTTTTTATGAAACTTTCTCGTTAATGCAGATCCTCAGTATTGAATGGTCTGCTGGGTTAGTACAACTGAAGTGTGTGGAACGTGCTGACCTTACCTCAATATTGAATGGTCTGCTGGGTTAGTACAACTGAAGTGTGTGGAACGTGTTTATCTTACGCTCCATGGATCAATTGCTGATGTAATTATAACACCAAAGGCTCATGAACCTGACAACTATAGCTCAACTTCATTATTTATATTGACCAATCCAGGACAACTGCATTTCTACAATTTTGCTTCTTTTCTATCTTCAAGCCTGGGACAGGACATAATCATTCAGTCCATGCATTTCAGTATCATTCAGCAATACCCACTGTGGAACAACATATGACCGTGGGAAGCTTTATTTGATGGGTAGAGATAGGAGTTTCTTCTGTGAACTTTCAGAGGTACTGAAATCCATCATGTGTTGTACATTCAATTTATTTTTTCATTTCGTTTAGATGACCATTTATTGTTCCATTAGACAGTTTGCCCCTGCCAAGCTACAAGAGGATAACGTGTTGACCGGGAGGGGTTCACGGTGGCCTCTGACTGGTGGCGTTCCCTTGTCATCTGTCTACTGCTGCAAATAAGCTTCAGAAGATGTATATAGGAAGACATCAAGATGGATCTGTTCGAACATGGGATGCCACTTCTCCAGTTCTTTCACTTGTTTCTGTTTTACGATTGAAAGTTAGCGCAATGCTTTCTTAATGGTATTGGCTCAGCATCTATCATCATTATATATTGATAGAAAGTTCATTGATTGAGTTTACAGTATTATACTTGTTAACAACAACCACACCATTTACTAGCAGCTAGAAGGAATTCAAGTTTCTGGTGCAAGTTCAACAGTATCATCATTGGACTTTCTTCTATCACCTTGACCTTAGTTGTTGGCAACGAAAGCGGAGCGGTAATAATTACAGTCACTTTCTATGTTTCTCTGGCCTTACTGAATAGATAAAAATGGTGATTCATACATTTTCCTTTATTTATTAGGTTTTCATTTATATACTTCAAGGCAATTCCAACCAAACAATCTTGACCCTGATAACTGAAATCAATCGTGATGGCATTTTTTCCAAAATATTAATTTTCTGCCGTATTTTGATTTATGATTATTTGTGTTTCTAGGCTTCTGAGCAGTTGTGTAAGCTAATGGGCCAGCATTTCCTGGTACTTCTTGTTGTCTAATTACCTTATACATTAGGCTATGTTTGATAGTCATGATAAGAGAATGATTATTAAATAATCATCTCTTATCTCGCGTTTGATTCATTTTTTATTTAGTCTGCAGGCCCTTGATTATGATTCAAAGTGTGATTAAATATCCTTCCTAAAAAAGATGTGATAATGTATAATTTTTGAATAGTGATCTTGATAAGATTGTATATTGATCACAAAATCCTTGAATTGTCTTTTCCAATATAATATGAAAATTAAAATTAGTGAAAGTTAATAATTAATATAATATTTACATTTTTTATTATATTTTTTTATAAATTAATTTAATATATTTTTATTATTTTCAATCAATTTAAAGAAAATAAATTATAATACAAATCTATCTTAAATTAAATTTTTATAATTTTTAATCTTGTTAATTAATTCTTTTATGAAAATAATATTTATTAAATTATAATTTATTTTGTTTATTTATTTAATTAATTTTAATAAATATAAATTATAATTATAAATATTTAATTGTCTATTAAATTATTTCAAGAATATTTATGCTTATTTTTTAAAAAAACAATAATAATGTAATTATTACTAAATTTTATTTAACATTAACATTCAAAATATTATTGTTATTTTAACTATTAAAGTAAATGAATATTTACAAATTATTTTTTAATAAATATATTTAAATTAATTTTAATAAATGTAAATTATAATTATATTATTTAATTATCTAATCAATTATTTTAAGAATATATATTTAATTAGCCTTTGGGACATTTTGGTCATTACAATAAAATTTACAAAATTAATCTATCATTTTAAAATCATACCAAACACCATATTATTTATCTCACTATACTATTAATCAATATCTCATTTTTTAATCACTCTAATTATTAATCATTCAGTTATCCTATCATACGTATCAAATGGAGCCCTAGCTTACATGGATTTTTCCTTGTAAAATATGATCTATCTTGGTATTTCCAAAAATGCTTGTTAATTTACTTTTAAGCAATAATGATGAAACGGAATATGACAATCTGTTATCAGGATACCAATATGATTGCGAAGGTACTTTGCGATTGAATTATAAAAGAAAATAGGAATTTAAACATGGCCAAATGAAAGAAACATACAGTTCACTAGAAATAATTATCATAAGAACTGTTTCTTTAGTTTGTCTTGTCCACAATAATTTCCATTTAGTACACAAATCAGTACATGAGGTGGATCTAATTTTTTGAGGTCGGTGTTTCGCCGTGTTTACATTCTTTTATCCCCGGCGACAACAAACAAGGGCTACTTTAGTGAAGCAAACATTCTTTATGAGTGCAAGGACCTTTGAACAAGAGTAAGCCACAACTTCAGTAATTTTTTAGTGGGCCAATCTCATAATAAGAAGATTTTACTCTAATCCAGTATGAGCCGTCATATCTTATTAATAATATTTAAGATGGAAGTCAAGCTTTCTCTCCTACTAAAACGTGCAACTGATATTGAAACAAAATTATCTATCAATGATATCCATTAAAAACAATATATACCTTACATGAATAATAAACCAGTTATCTTGTAGTATAGAACATGTTTAGTTGTAAAACATATGTATAAATCTATTTAGAGCTTTAGATTGTACTCTATCAAACCTACATATATGAAAATTGCATTTCATTTAATTCTATGTATTTGCTTCTTTTTTCTTCTGGTACATCAACCATTTCTCTGTAAGTTTCTTCTGTTTATATTATATTGAACTTTACTTTCTTCTCATCACAAAGTTCGAATAAACTCTTTCATATACTTTAATTTCTTTTATTAGTTCCTCATTGTAGTATTTTAATCGGTTGTTCTACGAATTAATGTTTTCATATCTTAAAAAAAAGTTACCAAATTCATAAATCTATCAATTTGATTCTTAAATCTAATAACCTTATAGCCGCTACTATCATTCCCATATTAATAAGTTTTCAGATTTATTTTATTAATCTCGAGCAGGTGTTCTTATCGATTGTTTAACAGATCAAATTACAGTTAATATATAAATCGATGTTACCAAGTTCATAAATCAATCAACATCAATAATGTTATTAAGTATAAAGACCTTAGAGTCGTTTCCATGCATTCAGTATGGGTATTCTATTTTCAAATGTCTAATAACTTGTTTATAGATTTGTCTTCTACTTAGGTTTTAAAATTAACATATATTTCATTTTCAATTTAAGCCAAGTAGTTAATCTTCTTTTACTTTAACCCCTACTAAACTTTTTTCCTTGTTATTTCCGATTCTATAGGCTTCTTCCACTTTCACAATTCTTAATTTTTTAAGCGCATTTCTAACATGAAATAATAATTATGTAACTACAAATATAAAAGAAAATAAAAACCGGTGTAATCAAAATACATATGGCTTCAACCAAAAGATAAGGATTCAGATCATTCAATCTGGTTAGGTAAATCTCTTTTTAAATAAGATGATCAATAAGCTTTTTGCACATTACAATATACTACTCTAACAATATTAAACTTCGAAGGCTTGCGAATTCTTAAATTTATAAATTTCTATATCTAACAAACACCCAATCATGTTAACATGCGCAAACTCATTTACTCCAATTTTTTTATAGATTACAATACTGGCTTCTGTTTCTTTTTCCCCCGGCCATATTTAACATTGACAAAAGTTATTTCATATTTTTCATTTTCTTAACCTTGGTACTCGAACAAATTATTTTTTATTTTAATCTCTTAAAAACTTGAAGTATGTATTGTTAACCATACCAATTATACGGTAATAAATTAAAATATAAAATAAGACTTATGCAAATATAAACACATGTTTACTTCCTTTAAAAAAAAATAGAAACAATCATAAGTTGCACCACAAACCAGGTAAATACCTCAAGAATTGAGGTGACTTTGCCTAGTTATATATAAAGAGTGGTGGCCAACTGAAACAAAAAAAAAAATAATTAAAAAAAATTGGCCCAATATTAAATTTTAAAAAAAAAAACTAATTTTGTATATATTTTTATTATACTTTATTTTTTCTCTTTAAATTCATTGAACAATTTAAATACTATAAACAGATTTTTGGGTATTTGTGTGAGTTTGGAGAAGCTAAAGATTGAGCTTTAACTTACTTGATGGATTCTTGTAGGAAACTTCAATAATTCTTGAATATGCTACGTTGTTTGACAAACTAAATGATTTTTTTTCAATGATGTGTTGTCGTTGAGTTATCAAACTACTCTCTAAAATAAAATGAGCGTAATTGTGAGTATAGTCATATCCACAAGGAATAACAGATTTATTTCTTTCAAGGAAATACAATAAAAAATGAGATTTGTTCGATGAGAACTAAATAAAATACTACAACTAATTTAGCATGCAAGAAGAAATAAATAATTAAGAGGTATAACTAATGAAATATAAAATTTAATATTGTCAAGCTCTGACTCAAGGGGTTTCCACTATTCAATTGTATCATTGGTCATCGACTATCATATTATTTATTCATGCAGTTACAAGCAATCAACCTTAGAATTATATGGATAACCGCTAAAATGTTTGTGTTTTCTCAATTTAATTGACCAAACTCGGCATTCAATCAAAACTTACCAACAATCAACTAGGTACGACAGCGTTCCATATTGATTACAAATAGGATTTTAATTTTGTGAAAACAAGTAATCCTGAAATCGAACAATCAAGATAACTACAATTGATAAATCAAGTTTCGTCGATTTAATTAAACTAAATATGTTATGATAGCACAACTCCCCTAATCTATTGCTACTCACATACTAATCATTCAAGAAAATTACATATAATTGAATTCATTAGATACTAACAAAAAATTATATATCAAATTAAATTGTCAGATTAATCGACATATAACCTTGATAGAAATAAACCATAAATCAACAAATATTTGAACAAACAATAATATTAAATTAAAGCGCAAAAACCTCAAAGCGATAAAATTGAAGTATGAGAAATATCATTGAATCATAAATAAAAATTTAGCCTAGATTTGTGTAGAAAAGAATAAAAAATTTCTTGCGGCCTTTTTCTTGTTCTTCATGTTGAAGAAAGATTGAGAAAGAATGTAACCCAAAAACTAGAATAAAACATAATAATACTATGAAGAAATTATGTTTATCAGTAAGAAAACTAAATTCTTATGCAATAAAACTCTATCAAATATTTTCGTATCTCAATAATAAATATCACAATTAAGACTTCTAAAATATGATATTTTTATCATCAATTTCGAGCTCCATATGTAGTCACAAGGCAGTCATGAAGCAGTCACAAGGCTTGACCACACCTTGTTCCATGACTTCTTCTGTTTTGATCATTATTTTAAAACTCAATATTGACAACTTTAAATGTGATAAAAATCATTTTTTAGCCAAAATTTGCTTGTATATTGTAAAACTTTATCATGCAACAAAATAACACAAAAGGTGAACTTGTATGGTTACAATAGCTTCTCTATGATTTTTCAATCACACTTCATAGCCCATTTTGCTATTTTGTGACAAACAAGCCTCCATTCATATCTCAACTAACCCAATATTCCACGAACGAATTAAACACATTGACATAGCTAGATTGCCACTTTGTTTGAGACAAAGTCAAAAATGTGTGGGTCGGTCAAACTCTTGCCTATACGCACACACCTTCAGTTGGCTGATGCTTTTGCTAAGTCAGAACCATTTACAGTCGTTATTGTCCAAGATGGTCGTTTAGTTTTACAGTTTAATTAATCTTTTAACTTAATCAGTAGATAGCTAAGTAGGTTATTGCGTTATGTGTTGAAAATTCTTGTATTCAAACCATTTTTCAAAGTTTGGTTCAAAGTTAGGCTACCAAACTTTGAAAATACATTCAGCATTCACACTTTACCAAACCCAAAATTTTTCCTATAAATATCCATGCATTTGCATTCATTCATCCATCCCAAAAAAAAAAAAGCAAAAACACAAGCAATTGAGTGTTGTATAGTCTAGTCATTTAGATAAATTTTAGTATGCTATGTGGTTACGACAATGTCTGATCTTCCACATCATAAAAATTTTCTATGTGATTAGAGTTGTGTGAGTTCCACTTTGAAAGTGAGATTAAGTATGTCATCCAAGAATAATTATTTTTGAAGTTCTTGGTATCCCCTAAGATTTCTTTTGTTGGACAGAGCATCTGAATGCTTACCAGGGTCTAATCAACCAATCTATCACCATGAAGATTACCCTGGATGACGAAGTTACGGCACTATTATTACTGAGCTACTTGCCAGATGGTTGGGATACTCTTGTGGTGTCGCTCAGTAATTCTGCTCTTGATGGAAAGCTGACATTAAAAACAGTCAAATATTGTCTTCTAAATGAAGGGTCCAGAAGAAAGGAGCAATAAGCCAACTCTGAAACCAATGCATTAGTTTCAGAAATAGTTGATAATCGAGAAAGAAATTACACCAGAGGACCTCATAAAGAAATAGACAAATCCAGAGGAAAGTCCAAGACCAGAAAAGAATTCAAGTGCCATTATTGTGGAGGTCCAAATCACTATAAAAGAGAATGCAAAAAAAAAAAAGAAAGATAAAAGGAATGTGACAAAGCTCGAAGAGAAAGGCACGGCTGCAGTTACATCTGATGGAGATATTATCATCCTTGGTGATGATGCATGTGTCAGTATATCATACCATCAAACTGATTGTATTATTGACTCGGGAGCTTCATAGCATATTACTCTACACAGAGATATTTTTGCGTCCTACTCAAGTGGAAACTTTGGCAAAGTTAGAATGACCAATCAAGGTTTGACTGAGGTCGTTGGTATAGGGAGCATTGTCTTGGAGACAGACACAGGGTGTCATCTCATTCTCAGAGATGTTCGACATGTTCCAGATATTCGATTTAACATCATCTCTGTGGGGACTCGGACGCTAATTCATGTTCTTA
Source organism: Primulina eburnea (assembly GCF_022965805.1). NCBI lineage: Eukaryota > Viridiplantae > Streptophyta > Magnoliopsida > Lamiales > Gesneriaceae > Primulina > Primulina eburnea. The sequence goes on along the minus strand of NC_133101.1, from coordinate 65,614,834 downwards.
ATCATCATTGGGACAATTTAATCAATTATAATAAACATGTTTTAATTTTTTTTTTAAATACAGTATTAAATGCGGAACTTAATGGACTACATTCTGATATACATCAAAACAAAGTACAAGTCCTATACTATATACAATCATTTAAAGCTAAGGTTTAACAACTACATATCAAGTGTTCAAACCCTATCTACAATCCAAGTCTGTAGTCTCCACTCTAATCACGATCTCTCTTCATCTCCTCGACCCTGATCCTGTCCCACCTGTTGTCATGCACACATACAAACACGACAACAACCGGATAACTCCGATGAGAAATACATCCCAGTATAAATCAACGAAACATGCAATCATATAAACAATGTAAAAGCATGTAAGAAATATCAGTAACATGTATCAAAATCTGAAACATAATCAATATAAAATCATTAATCAAACTTGTGACTCCACGTCTCAGACTAGACTCAATCCTAGTCTAGGGATCCCGGTTTCCAGACGTTGGCATTCCTATATCGAATTCAGTAATAGAAGAAACTCCAATTCTATTCAATCGATATAACCAAACATCCGGTGTCTTGACCTATCCGTCACAGACTGTGGCACTATCGCCAATTCACTATCTTGTGACAATGTGCAATGTGCCAGTGACAATTCCATCACTATCGGCACTTATGTCACAAGATCACTCGTCTAATACTCATTTAATACATGCCTCTATAAATCAATAGAACAAGCATATCAATTCAAATCAATGTAAATAATAACAATAAGTATGTGATTTAGGGAAACTCAAGTATATCATACTCGAGTCGTTCTCCCGCTACCACATTGACTTATACCTTTCTTTTATTGCAGTTCTGATGACGTTCCCGTCTGGAATTCAAAGTCTGTCAACACTCAATCTGGCAATGACAATATCAATAATACTATATCAATATACTGCTCAAATCAATATCAATATGATCAATCTGGATTTAACTCAAATCCAACGGCATAACGGAACAATCCCGATATCCTCGTCAATACAACATCAGCAGATAATAATTACAATCCATAACTGATATCCAATACAATCTGTAATCCATTCATAATTCAAATATGTTCAATATAAATCGATATACTCTGAAAAATAATAACAATTCCATAATCAATTTGTTTCTCAATCTGACTTCAATTCTACGATGTCTAACATGTCAAGAACATCATATATGAATCCTATCTGATTCTGGCAATACCATAATTTCAAAACACAACAAAACGTTGTAAAATTTATGTCCAGTTGTAGCATGCGTCGATAAGAATACAGTACTGAAGTCGGATTGAAAATCAGACGGCTGGATTTTGCAGAAATCACAAATCTACGATCAAAGAACTTGGAAGTTCCCCTGGCCGTTTTCTTCTGTTTCCTTTTTATCAGTTGAAGGAAATGTTACTGATTATATATATACAATGCATGTAAGGGACGTGTGGCTTCACATATGCACTGCACGTCTCGCGCATATGCGCGACATCACTCGGCACATATGCGCGAGACACTATGTCTCGGCACGTGCCTACACGGCAGCTCGCGCATATGCGCGCCCACATTCGGCGCCTATGCACGAGGCCCTTGTCCATTCTTCACAACTCTCGGGTACCCTCGCACATATGCGCGGATCCATGTCGCGCATATGCGCGAGGTTCTCTGCCCACGCCGCACATATGCGCCTGGCATGAACGCGCATATGCGCGAAGCTCAATCCTCACGCATAATTCAAATCTCCTTTCCGCCTATCCCGGTCTAATCCGTTCCATCTATAATCACATCAATTAATCAACAAATCATTTTAGATTAACAACAAAGCAAATCCCGGGCATTACAATCTCTACAGGCAAGCTTGATGATGATGGTTGTACCTGTAATGCCCGAGAATTAATCACTGTAATTAACGAGGATGGATTGTAATTTCATGTGATCAGGAAGGGATTAATCGGGACACCGAGAAATGTATTCAGAAATAAAATTATGAAAGATATGAGCATGCAACACCGCACCCGCGGTGCATGGACAGTAAGTTGGCCAAGATTTCGTGGCTACACCGCACCCGCGGTGCTGTAGAGACCGCACCCGCGGTGCAAGACCGCACCCGCGGTACTAACGCGACCGCACCCGCGGTCATGGTTTCTGGAAAATGGATAGGACTGCCGAGAGCTGAGCGCACCCGCGGTCCGGAATGTAGCGCACCCGCGGTGCTGCGTGTTGTGCGGAAATTGTGCCACCTCGCCGTTTGCATGCACTGATATATATATATAGCGGTATTCCTTCGAAAATTCAGTAAGAAATCGAGAAAAGGTCTGAGGGAAGTTTACGAAAATCCTTACGCCTTTATATTTCAATCCGTCCGTCTGATTTTAAATCCGACTTCGGTATCGAGTTCCTAGCGACGTAGGCTACAACTTGACGTAAGTTTTGCTACGTTTTGACATGCTTTGAAATTATGCTATTGTCAGAATTGAATGGAACTCATATATGTTCTTGACATGTTAGACATCATAGAATTGAAGTCAGATTGAGAAACGGACTGATTATGGGATTGTTATGAATTTTTAGGGTATATTGATTTATACCGGACATATTTGAATTGTAATTGGACTATGGATTGTATCAGATATGGGTTATGGATTGTAACTAGTATCTGAGGATGTTGTATTGACGAGAATACTGAAATTGTACCGTTATACTGTTGATTTTGAATTAAATCCAGACTGATCGGATTGTTATTGATTCGAATGGTATATTGATATGAGATTGTTGGTATTGTCATTGCCAGACAGGCTGTGAGTTCAGTATTCGACTGAGCCAGAGACCGACGAAAGAAAGGTATAAGTCAATGTGGTATTGGGAGATCGACTTGAGTCGGCTTGGACTTGAGTTTCCCTAAATCACATACTTTATTTCATTGCATTGATATTTGCATTGAATTGATGATATACTTGTTCTCTTGATTATAGATGACAGGTATTGGACGAGTTATCTTGTGACAGAAGTGCCTGATAGTGGTGGAATCGCCACGGGCACATTGCACGATGTCTCAAGATAGGAGATTAACGATAGAGCTACAGTCCATGACGGATAGGTCAGGACACCGGATGTTTGGTTATATCGAGTAATAGGAATGGGAATTCGTCTATTACGGAATTCGATATAGGAATACCATATATGGTTATATCGAGTAATAGGAACACGGTTCCTTCTATTACGGAATTCGATATAGGAACACCACATCTGGAAACCGGGATCCCTAGACTAGGATTGAGTCTAGTCTGAATTGTAGAATTGTAATTATGTTTCAGATCGTGATACAGATTACTGTTACCTGATTACATGCTTTATATTTGTTTATATGATTGCATGTTTCATTGATTTATACTGGGATTTATTCTCACCGGAAGTATCCGGCTGTTGTCTTGTCTGTATGTGTACATGACAACAGGTGGGACATGATCAGGGTTCAGGAGATGAGGAGAGATCGTGATTAGAGTGGAGGCTCCGGACTTGGATTGTGTATAGGGGTTAAACACTTGATAGTAGTTGTTGAACCCTAGTTTGTACTGATTTGTAGACGGTACAGGACTTGTACTTTATTTTATACTGATATGTATATTAGTTTGATTTCACTATGTTCCGTATTTTAAAAAAAAATTTAGACCCTGTTTTATAATGGATTAATTAGTCCCAATGATGATTAAGAACTTGATTAGCGTCCGGGTCCCCACAGTACCGGTCACTTTGGTGAAGGAAAATGAAAACTCACCAAAGGATCTCTTATTATTGCTAGAGGTATGAAGCAAAATTCTCTTTACCTCATGCAAACAAAAATATCAAATGGAGATGTTCATGCATCTACAAAAACCTCATCCATTGAGTTGTGGAACAAGAGACTTGTACATATTAGCCAGAAGGGAATGGAAACTTTGGCTAAGAGAAAACTCCTTCCTGAAGTATCTAGTATGCATTTGGAAACTTGTGTTGATTGTTTGGCCGGAAAACAACACAGAGTTGCATTTCAAAGTTTTTCTTCATCAAGAAAAACTCAACGCTTGGAGTTAGTTCACACAGATTTGTGTTACATGAAAGACAGAACTCTCGGTGGTGCGCTGTTTTTTGTGACCTTTATTGATGATTTCTCACGAAGGTCTGGTGTTTTGCACTGAAATCTAAAGATCATGTCCTTGAGGTTTTAAAGCATTTTCACGCAAAAGTTGAAAGAGAAACAGGAAAGAAACTGAAGTGCATTCGTTCTGACAATGGTGGTGAATACAGGGGTCTGTTTGAGAAATACTGTATAACTCATGGTATCAGGCTTGAGAAAAGTATTCCAAAAACTCCTCAACACAATGGTCTAGCTGAAAGATTGAATATGACAATTTGTGAAAGGATAAAATGTATGTTATCACACTCCAAATTGCCCAATTCCTTTTGGGGCGAAGCTATGAGAACTGCAATTGATTTGATCAACATTTCTACATCAGCTTCGTTAGATGGTGATGTTACTAATAAAGTTTGGACAGGGAAAGATGTCTCATACAAACACTTGAGAGTGTTTGGTTGCAAAACATTTATACCAAAAGATGAAAGATCCAAGCTTGATGACAAATCCAAACAGTGCATATTTTTGGGTTATGGCCATGAAGAGTTCAGATACAGATTATGGGATCCATTTAATCAAAAGATTGTTAGAAGCCGAGATGTAAATGTATTCCTCGAAGATGAAGTTGGTTCTGATGTGGAACACAACAAACAATCACAATCATCCAATTCAGAAATTCCTGTAAATTTAGATCCAGTTTATTACCCCACAATTCAGGATCACGGGGGAGAAACACAAACTGAGCATGACGAGATAGTTGAGCCAGTAGATGCTCAAGGCAACTCTTCAACTCCACATTCAGAAACAGAGATCAGAAGGTCCATCAGACAAAGAATACCTTCTATGAGATACAAACCACATGAGTATGTGATGATCACTGATGGCGGAGAACCAGAGAGTTTCAAAGATGATGTATCAAGTACACAAAAAGATAAGTGGACTGAAGCGATGAAAGAAGAGATGCAATCGCTTCATGAAAATCACACTTACAACTTAGTAAAGCTACCAAAAGGTAAGAAAACACTCAAAAATAAATGTGTTTACAGGTTGAAGACTAAAGAAAATAAATCACGGCTAAGGTACAAAGCGATGCTAGTTGTGAAGGGTTTCAACCAGAAGAAAGGTGTTGATTTTGATGAAATTTTCTCACCAGTGGTGAAGATGTCCTCTATCAGAGTTGTTCTGAGACTTGCAGCTAGTATGGATCTGGAAATATAACAACTCGATGTTAAGACTGCATTTTCTTCATGGTGATCTAGATGAAGAAATATATATGGAGCAAACTGAAGGATTCATAGTTAAAGGCAAAGAGGATATGGTGTGTCGACTAAACAAAAGTTTGTACGGGTTGAAACAAGCTCCAAGACAGTGGTACAAAAAGTTTGACACATTCATGATTAATCATGGGTACAGCAGAACCAATTCTGATTATTGTTTATTTGTTAAGAAATATGATCATAATGATATCATGATATTATTGTTGTATGTTGATGATATGTTGATCATTGGTCATGATCCAAGCAAGATAGAAAAGCTTAAGGGGGAGAAGTCTTTTGCAATGAAAGACTTAGGACCAGCAAGACAGATTCTTGGAATGAAGATCTCTAGGGATATGGCCAATAAGAAACTATGGTTATCTCAAGAACAATACATTGAGAAAGTTCTTGAAAGATTCAAAATGGATAAAGCAAAGGCTGTTGGAACTCCACTTGCAGGTCATTTCAAACTAAGTTCCATTCAATGTCCCACAAGTGAGGAAGAAAAGAAAGAAATGGAAAGAGTTCTTTATGCTTCAGCAGTCGGCAGTTTAATGTATGCGATGGTATGTACGAGACCTGACATTGCTCATGCAGTTGGCATGGTAAGTCAATTTCTCTCGAATCCTGGCAAAGATCACTTGTCAGCAGTGACATGGATATTCCGATATTTGAGAGGTACTTCTAGGTTTGTTTGAGATTCGGAACTAGTCAAACTGTGTTAGAAGGTTATACTGATGCAGATATGGCTGGTGATGTTGATTCTAGAAAGTCCACATCCGGATACTTGATGACATTTGCAGGGAGAGCAGTCTCATGGCAATCAAAACTTCAAAAGTGTGTGGCATTGTCCACAACAAAAGCCGAGTACATAGCCACAACTGAAGCATGTAAAGAACTACTATGGTTGAAGAAGTTTCTACAAGAGTTAGGCTTGGGACAAGAAAAATGTATGCTCTACTGTGACAGTTAGAGTGCAATTCATGAGTAAGAACTCCAGTTTACACTCAAGGTCAAAGAATATTGATGTAAGGTATCATTGGATCTGAGATGCGTTGAACGAGAAATCGTTACAACTTGAGAAGATACATACCGATGATAATGGTTCTGAAATGTTTACTTGTCCAGAGAAAAACTAGAAAACTGTAGAAATGTGGCAGGTCTATTTGAATCTGCAAAATGAAGCTTGAGGAGGAAAATCGTTGACAATTCAAGCCTAATTTGTATCAAACCATTTTTCAAATGTTGGTTCAAAGTTAGGCTACCAAACTTTGAAATTACATTCATCATTCACACTTCACCAAACCCAAAATTTTTCCAATAAATAGCCATGCATTTGCATTCATTCATCCATCCCAAAAAAAGCAAAAACACAAGCAATTGAGTGTTGTATAGCCTAGTCATTTAGATAAATTTTATTATGCTCTGTGGTGGCGGCAATGTCCGATCTTCCACATCAGAAAGAATTTTCTGTGTGATTAGAGTTGTGTGAGTTTCACTTTGAAAGTGAGATTGAGTATGTCATCCAAGAATAATTATTCTTGAAGTTCTTGGTTTCCCTAAGTTGTTCTAGAGAGAGTTGTTGTTATCTCCTATTGTTGTAGGAACAATTTGTACCCATTATTGATATAATGGAGATTTCTTTTGTTGGACTTCGGTTTTCTGGTTTTTCCCTAATTTGGGTTTTTCACGTAAAAAATTCTTGTGTCGATTTCTTCATAATTATTATCATTGTTGATATCGTGAAAATATTTTGATCCGATATTACCGCTAAAGGGAAAAAAATCAGCCCTTCCAGTGTAAGAAAAGTTATTTGGCTATCTTTTCCAATGTTATGTCAGCCGTATAGTCTTGGAGTGTCTATATATATTTAATCGACACTTTTATTTGTATTTTTTCCTTCTGTACATTTCATTGAATAGAGTAAAGAATAACTTTACACAATTTTCTTCTCATGTCAATTGCTTCCATTATTGACATTCTTTTTTGCTAATTACTATAATATTCCAATGCTTTGAAAAATAACACAGTATATTTTTCATGCATTTTCGTTTTTGAGTTATTGCAGAGGTTATTAGACGATGAAGTGGGTTTTAGAGTAGACACAGTTGTACCCTTTAGGGAAAGGTTAAAGATTTTGGGACGTGGCGAATGTGGACTAAGTGCTGCCGAGAGGAAGCTGATGCATGCGTACGATGATAATTGTTTCGAGATTGAAATGGGTACCACTAAGGGACCAAAGTCCAACTCGCTCATCACACTAAGTCGTCTCCGCCCGATTCAAGCCATGATGGGTTTGCTGGCTGTGTATCTAATACTGGTTAGCTTTGAGATTCCAATTATTTTAAAAACTGGGCTGGTATTAGAATCCCCAGAAGGAGAGCCCGCTGTAACCTTCGTCTCCAATCCAATTATAAGAACCCAAAACGATCATCAGTTTTCAAGACAAGATGTGGAAAGTCGAGTCTTTTTTCTGCCTGACCGGAAAATGGGCGAGTTTAGGAAGATTTCAGTCCTTATTTTTGATGATAATGAGTATGATGGTATAAGCAAAGATGAATTTTCGGAGTTGGATAGAGTAGCTAGGGATGCGTTTGTCTTGGGAAAGAAATTATTGAAGGATTTGGAATCTGGAAAATTCCTGTTAGAGGCTGAGAACCGGATACCAAAGAAAGATGCAGAGCCTTGCCCGAATTCGGCATTGTTGCCTGGTGATGATTTTGTGAATAAAGGGAAATTGATAGTGATAACTTGTGGCTTGTCGTTGGGGTCCCATGTTACGGTGGTGGGGATGCCTCAGGGGGCTCAAATGGTTAACAATTCCAAGATTGCAATGGTGACGGAGGGTAGAGAGAATACAATGGTATCACAGTTTATCATGGAGTTTCAGGGATTGAGCGATGTGGATGGTGAGGATCCTCCAAGGATATTGCATTTTAATCCGAGGCTTTAGGGAGACTGGAGCAGCCATCCAGTAGTGATTGAGCAGAACACATGTTATAGAATGCAGTGGGGTTCAGCTCAACGGTGTGAAGGGTGGAAGTCCAAGGCTGATGAGGAAACTGGTGAGGGAATATTTAATTTGACTTAATTTCCCATATAAATTCATGTAATCAATTCTGTTGTGTATATATTTCTTATGAGATAATTTTTTTATTTTGGCTGGGCATACTTTTTTTTTTTGGATAGCTGTTATTCTATTGGATTACGATATTCATTTCTTGATTCTCTCTAGAATTTGTGTTTAGGACCAAAAGTAAACACGTGGGATGATTTGTAATGTTTACGTAAGAATGTATAATGACATTCCATCAAATGCTATAAAAGTATCAGGTAGTACATGAAGTTAAATACGATTTTGAAATCTCGATCTAAAATCACACAATATATGAGACGGCTTCTATTTGCGTGTGGGTTTTTTTCTTTGTTTTTTTTTTTTTTTTTTTGTGATTGGTTATTGAGAAGTTTAAACATGCCTAAAAACTGTTTATATCCATGTGTTGCATAATTCTTTGCATCAATTAGCATGTAGACTGTATCAAGTTGATGGACAGGTAATAAGCTAACTAAGCTGGTAATCGCATAGATTAAGAAACACGATTTATGAAGTCAACACACAATTAATATAACCAACACCACCTGCCCGAGTTGCCCACGTTTTCCCGTTTCCATTCCCTCATAAGTCATAACCCCACACAGATTTTGTCTTTCCCCTTTTACCCCACTATATAAAATAATTTTAACCTTTATATAGTCTTAGATTCTATTTTAAAAAAGGAAAGAGCTGATTGATAATTCTATTCGGTAAATTGTACATACATACTTTTTTTTTCTCTCCTCATGATAAAACATAATATACTGGAACTTTATTTTTTACGATTGAGTACATGTGGCGGGCGGATGTGTACATCATTTTCTTGAGCATCGAACTGGTCAGCAAATATATTCTTGTTGGATTTCGAAATCTTTTCAAAGAGGGACGTTTATGGGTGGTGTGCGCATAGCGATTGTTTTACTTTTTGAACGGGTGGTATAATTATCTGATTCCACCTTTCAACGTTACACAATTTCAGGGGGCGATATTTTTTTATTTGAAGTTCAAGCATGTGATCTGTAGATTTTCACTCATTCTTTGAACTGGGTCTGAATGATTTCATCGTGTTTGTTGTGGGCTTTTTATTGTTATCATTATTATTATTTTATTTTTTAACAGAATTTTTTTAGTAGAAAAGTATATTATGTGCTCTTTAAAGATATTTTAGTTTATCCGATCTCTCTCTGTTTTTCTCTCTGTCTTTACTTAAATTTGATGAAATGGAACAAAAGTTCTCCTCTGTTATATTTGACTTTTTTTTCTGAAATAAATTTGAGTTACTGTAGGTGATTTTGAAGGGATTTTAGAGGTAATTGAACAGGAATTGAGGGCCTGTTTGGCATAAATAATCAAGAGGCTGGGTGGTAAGATATCTGGAAATATTTTCATGGTTATTAGGTTTTAGAAGATGGGGCTAAAGGGAGATGGCATAAAGGTGAAGTCTTTGGAATCAAAGGGGACTAAGAAGAAAGATGGTGATATTGATGGTGTGGAGGAGACTGGTTGCTGGATTAAGTTGAGATTTATTCGTAGTTGTATTTCTTCAAGATCTAAAGTTGATACCTCTGTTAGTGGTATCAGCACTCACGGTAATTCCTTCCCCCTTCTCCATAATTTTGTCCGCATTTTTTACTTTTATGTCCACTTTCATATTGCTTATATGATCTTGATATAGAAGTTATAGAAATTGATTTCTGTTGATGTTGAAGTTGTAGAAAGGAGCGGATGAGCGATGGCTTGTTGGTCCCACATGAATAAAACTGAAAGTTTCGCTTTGGCCACCTAAAACAAGTTAAGATAATGTGTGATTTCTATATGGGCAATTTGTATTTGATAAATGTGAGAATATGATGTTGTGAGTTAAACTGGCTTATGCAAAAAGGAGCCTACAAGAGGCGGCCTCAACCTGAGAGACAATCATCTGAATTCTGAATTATTTGAAGTGACACTTAGCATCTGATTAACCCAACCATGAAATGGATATTTGTGTCATACTCTGTCTTGCTAGTTGGTGGAGGGAGTGGTCGAAGATTTTGAGAGTTATATTTAGGTGTGATGATTTGTATAACCCTCTCCAAACACCATTTATTAAAGTGTTTTTTAATAAAAACTTGCTAAAGTGTCAGCTAGGCTGCTAGACTTTGAAAAGGAATTCGTAATATTGGCATTTGAATGTCGTGGGATGCAGTCAATTGCACGAAATGGCTGGATTCTAGATCAGTCACATGAAACTCTGTTAGGAGGTGAATCAACTCATGAAAATTATCTTGACTTCTATTGCTCGAAAAGTTGAGTGCGAGAGACATGCTGCATGTCTTCAAGTGTTACTTTAATCCTTCGAAAGTATTGCTGGTGGGGATTTGGCACTATGTGCAATTATAAAATCTTTGACTTTTTTGAATTTATGTTTACCAATTTTGTATAGTTAATGAATCATATAAGACTCCTTGGACTTTCCATATAATGTACAAAGTTGGTTTTCTCTTCGTTATTTTGTGATGCATTTAACCAGAAAGTAAATCCACAAAAGGTACCAGCATAGACCAACCAGCTGCTCCCATAATCCTATCCACCACCACAAGCAATGGCGAAACCAATTCTTCAACATCCAAACCTGAAGATGAATTTAACATCTCTTCCCGGCTTCGAAAATTTGCATTCAATGACCTTAAGTTGGCAACAAGAAACTTTAGACCAGAATCCCTTCTTGGAGAAGGGGGATTTGGCTGTGTATTTAAGGGCTGGATAGAAGAGAATGGTACAGCTCCAGTCAAACCGGGGACAGGACTTACTGTTGCTGTCAAGACCCTAAATCACGATGGACTTCAGGGTCACAATGAATGGCTGGTTGGTTACTATTTTATTTTGATTTTCCTTAAGTATCCATCTCGTGATTTTCTTACGTCATGCTGGATTCTTCTAAATTGTGTGATATCATTTGACAGGCCGAGGTAAATTTTCTTGGGGACCTTGTACATCCTAATTTGGTAAAGTTGATCGGTTACTGTATTGAAGATTATCAGAGGCTGTTAGTTTATGAGTTCATGCCTAGAGGAAGCTTGGAGAATCACCTTTTCAGAAGTATTCTTCTGGTTTCTTTTCAACTGCACTTGTTATATTTGATTTCCTTGTTTGTAGACTGTGGTTGCAAATCTCAAAACTGAGTAATGTATAATTTGTTTTGTGATACGTTGCAATTTCTTGGTAATCTAACGACTATAATTCTTGCAGGATCTCTCCCTCTTCCATGGTCTATCCGGATGAAAATTGCTCTAGGTGCTGCCAAGGGTCTTGCTTTTCTTCACGAAGAAGCAGAAAGGCCAGTGATCTATCGTGATTTTAAGACGGCAAACATTCTGTTAAATGCTGTATGGACTCAGTACTTGTGAACCTCGATTCTTCTAAAAATCCAGTCTTGCTCGACGTATTTGCTTAATGAACATTGAGTGTGTGGTTTTTATTTGATCGTCCTAACTTCTTCTAGGAATATAATGCCACGCTCTCTGATTTTGGACTTGCAAAGGATGCTCCAGATGAAGGGAAAACTCATGTTTCCACTCGTGTTATGGGCACCTATGGTTATGCAGCCCCAGAATATGTCATGACAGGTAAACATGTCACGTTAGAACATAAACAAGCTGAATCTGAGGCAAACATGAAGAAAATTTTACGACTCGAATTAGATATATTCGAGCTGGAGTTCGATTCGAAGCTCGAATTGTTTAAATATTTTAGCTCTAAGCTTAAAAGATTTTAATATGTTTGCAAACTATTCTAATTACTGTCCGAAATAAAATACTCGAAAGTTTCGAAATATGTTTATTTAATGTATAATTATATTAATAAAATATTAAAAACTTGCGAGCTGCTTGCTAGCTATTGATTAAAGTAAATGGGTCTCGAGTCCGTCTCAAAAAAATATTCGAACTTGTTTGAGTTCAGCTCAAATTCAATAATTTCGAATATGAATCACTCGATTTATTTACACCTTGGGAATTTGAGGTTTTGTGTTTGATGTTTTATAGAAACTTTTTGACTAGGGGAATAAATAGTTCATAGATGAACGGGAAGAAAGAAGTAGGAAGGATTATTTGATGCCTATAATAATACTCAAGCATGCGAAACCGTAATTTCTTCAGAATACGGAAAATGGCGCACTTTTATTTAATGTAGTTCTGTCGCTTTCTGTTGCAGGACATCTTACATCAAAAAGCGACGTGTATAGCTTTGGTGTTGTTCTTCTTGAAATGCTCACAGGCAGAAGATCAATGGACAAAAACCGGCCTAATGGGGAACATAACCTTGTAGAATGGGCTAGGCCTCATCTTGGTGAAAGGAGACAGTTTTATCGTCTGATAGATCCCCGTCTTGAAGGTCATTTTTCTGTTAAAGGTGCCCAGAAAGCTGCACAAATAGCTGCTCGTTGCCTTAGCCGAGATCCCAAAGCTAGGCCGCTGATGAGTGAAGTAGTTGAAGCTTTAAAGCCATTGCCAAACCTCAAAGACATGGCTAGTTCATCTTACCACTTTCAAACTGTTCAAGTTGAAAGGGTCGGATCAAACCCGAATTCAAGAAACGGCCAGCACCATCCAAGAAGACTATCTATACCGATTGGTTCTCAGGCTTCACCGTTTCATCAGTCTGCTCAAAACTCACCAAAACCAAATGGTAAATCATAAGATTCGGTTGGTGGAAACATGTTCATTGTTTCTCTGCCATTCTTTTAAATTACCGATCGCCCGGTTTGGATACATTCTCTGTCCACAGTCAAATTGCTTATAGGAAAACGGTGTCTCCACATATTATTGTGATGTGATGTGATGTTTTGAGGGGCAAACTCCGACATGTGGAGGATGTCATGCTAGAAGTCATCTTGCCTTGCTCTCTCTCGGGTTGGTCCTGCAAAAATATGTAGAGACCCGATATATGCTGAGGATGTAATTCCCGATCGATGTGCCATTAATGAAACTCTTCGCCTTTTTTTGAGATTCATTAGGTTTTTTAACAACTAATTGAAAAGTGCATTTCGAAATACCAGTACTCTTCAAGATAACAGTTATTCTGTGTATTTGACGGCCATTTTTAACCAGGAAAGAATCTTGCTTGTATTCTGTTTGATACTCGATTCTCCTATAATGTCCTGGCAGAGTAAAAAATATAATCAAGTGGAAGACGGCAAATATATCCTCGTCGGTTTTATTTTAAATCAAATCAAATCTTAAATATATCCTCGTCGGTTTTATTTTATTAAATAAACTCAGGCAGACACACATCACGTTTTATAAACGAAAGGAATGTTCAGTGATATATCGATGTACGCACGGTCGTGCATATTATTAAAGAATTTAGCAATTCTTGCACTCAGTGATGAAAGCATAAAAGGACATATAATAATAACTCTGCAAGATGAACCGAGGAAACTTTGAGAATAACCAGTAACCGTCTGAGGACTCCGTAAAAGTTGGTTTGACAAGTTTGTGCCAACAGAAAGAATTATTTATACAGACCAAAGCCAACATCAAATACAAGAATAAAACCAAGATAGCAAACGAGTTCGAAACCAGGCAATGCCCTGAATCTATTATCTACTTTATTTCCTGCTCCGTCACTTCAAGAATATGTCATCAATAATTTACTCGGAAATTCTTGATCTCAGGGTTTAAGTGCTACAGCAAGCCCAATTTTTGCGTTTTTCTCTATAGACCCAGTGTCCACTTCACCAGAGATGGTGATGAGAGATCTAGGACGTCATTCGTGTTGTATGAGAGCACTTTGCCTTGCCATAGTTGTTGACTCGAGCTTTCACCAAAGTGAGTGGATCGAGTAAATGCTGAGTGCCAATGGCGAGGGTATTTTCATTGCTTGAAAAGCTGTGGATCAATTCTGCTCCGACTGCAGTATTGGTTAACGGGCTTACAGTGTGAAAATAGGATGCTGTAAGTGCTTCACCTTTGTCGTTTCTGTGGAAGAAGCAATGCCCAGCAAAAGGAAATAAAATAATTCACAATATGGACCTCAGTGCTCACAATTCTACGAAAAAAAACATGAAATCCCAACAAACATATTAATCAGGGTCAATACAATATTTTTCCAGTTCTTCCATAAAAAGCTAGAGTTAAAAGCAAACCCAGGATCCCAATCCACATTTATCCTAAACCACTGACAGTCAGAAATTTGTTAATTTAGTATATTTTGTTAATTGATAGATGCTTACAATATCAAGGATGCTATCAAGTCGGGAGTCATGAAACTAGCTCCAGCATTGCATTTTGTAAAGTTCCCAGTAGCCGTGTCGAATGAGATATCAGTCCCAAAAGCAGCCTGGTGATTTCCAACAACGCCAGAGAAATTAACTAAAGGTTTTGCAGTGAGACCAAGGCTGGTACTTATTCCTGCGTACTCATGCAAATACTGAAGTTCCACCTGTCAACCGAATTACCAAATCATTAGATGACTAAGACTCAATTCAAATGAGGAGACAATCCATAAAACTGATAAATGGAAAATAAATTTCACAAGCTTTGATGAACTGAAAGGGTCGAATTTCAAATATCACAAACACGAGATAAAAAAATACCTTGCCAGATTTTTGGTCGGGAGCAACAAAGCTAAAGATAGCCTTAACTCCAGGAGCAGGTTCATCAATACTGATAGTCGTGAAAACCTTAATAATCAGAAACCTTTAGTCAAATGTCAAAATTTAATAGGTTTTTTTTTGGCTGAGTTTACATTTTGCAAAAGTATGAGCACCTCCCTCCACCCCCAACCCCACCCATGAAAGAAAGGGTGAGAAATCCTCCCAATCTGCAGAACTAAATACACTAACAATGTTTTAGCCGCTTTTGATTGGATAATCTATAATGTGTTTGATAAAATGCAAAGCTACAAATCATTTTCATCTAAAGAATAAATGAAAAAAAAGAGTGTTGCAAAATGTATTTTCATCATAAAACAGTTAGCATAAAGGAAATGATTTTAAACACTGCGTGAAGCATTCCGGTCAAGTACATAACAACAATCAAACTCTACTAATCAACAAACATGAAGAAAACATTATAGATATCTAATGTCAAGAAATCACAAGGCATGAACTCTCTGTGGTATTTAGAGCAAGGGACTGGCTAGTTTCATCCCATACTAAAAGCGAAATAAAGAATCTCCAGAGAACAAGATGACTCACATTAGAATTAGAGTCAACTTTCACATCAGTAGTGATGTTCTTGTTCTTCAGCTGCGTGTTAACATCAGCTAAAAACAACTCACCTTTCTTCGTCCCAGATGATGTAATGGCCTGTGGAGTCAAAGCCAAATTGAACAATCAGACATCTGAACAGTGAAATCCAAATACGCCAAAGTTTGCGCCCACAAATACAAAGAAAGTCTCGTAATCGCGATCCTGATGAAACCACACATCCCATGATATCATAATAAGCCATTGCAAACTTTGAACACTTCTGGTTGCAAGGCACTCTTGAACGAAAAATAGAAGTTTAGACTGTAACCGAACATGGTAAACAATCATAATCTATATTCTATACTCAACGCACACACAAATTTATATAAATCTGAAGGGCAAAACAAATATCATTAATTTTTTAACAAAAGACTCAGCTAATGAATGATTCAAGAAAAAGGAGAGAAATAAGAGAAGTTCCACGCATCTTTCCAGTCAAATATCAACATACGCAATGAAATAAGCTACCGTGAGCTGAATCTAATTTCATCAATCCGTTATAAGGATATCCAGTAAGCTTCAACCCGTGGTTTTTTTTTTAAAAAAAATTATTTATTACTTAACCAAACCTGTACTTGTCACGATAACCGACCAAGGGGCTAAACGTTAGATCGAGCTTATCCTTGTGAAGCATTATGATCCCCAGAAAATTCAAATTGGTGGATCAATTAGTTTGTATAGTTGAAAAGTTTGATGCTTTTATATCTGCAGCTGGTTCTTCTGTGCTGCCAAAATTGCCAGAGACCTAAATTCCATTTTCTAGAGACCACGCATCAAAGGGACGGATGGATCAAACTGAGGGCAATGGTACACCAAATTTTCATACCAACTCATCAAATTCCCTCATCCTGCCCTTCTCCCCCCCAAGTTCGTGCGGAGTTGCTTTATATCTCCATCAATATTCAATTGACACACCATATACTTAACCTAAGCATTTAAACCACACAGCACATGATGTTCTTCTGCATCCATCAGGTGAGAAAGAATCCAAGAAATAGCTTATAATCCCAGTATGTAATATAACAGGCTTCTCTTATTATGCCACGCCTGTTGAACTAAGTCCAGGGTTTTTCCTCTGTCCCTTCTCATTCATTATTTCTCTAATCTTGTGAACATCTTTCCACTTTTTTTGTACAGCATATATGTTGGACAAAATCACAGAAGGGATTGGATTTTCTGGCTCCATCTCGGAAAGTTTCTTAGCCATTTCCTCTCCAAGTGTCGGATCTGCATGATGCCCACAAGCACCGAGCAATGAAGCAAAAACAGAAGCAGATGTTTCAGGAATTCCTCTTAGTAGCTCAAAAGCTTCATCCAGCCTTCCTACTCGACCGAGGAGTCCGATCAAGATATTCATATGCTCCAAATTTGGATTCAAACCATGATGTATAGTCATCAATCTGAAAAATTGAAATGCCTTTTCAACTTGACCAGTGTGATTGCATACAGACAAAAGGCAACTGAAAGTGATTAAATTTGGCTCAACTTTGTTTTCTACCATCTGATTGAAAACATCAAAAGCACCTTCACTTTTACCATTCTTTCCATACCCAGAAATCATGGCATTCCAAACAGCAGGATCATTAGGCTCTATTTCAAACTGCTTGAAATAGTTGTATGCAAGAGAACATTGACCGCATTTCATGTACATGTCAATCAGTGAAGCGGTCACAAAATCATCATCGGTGGCATTCATTCTCACAACATATGCATGAATTTGCTTCCCAGAGTTCAGTGATGATAGAGACGAAGCGGCCGCTAATAAGCTGGTCAAACACTGCAGACTGGGTAATAGGCCACAAGACTGCATCTTTCTGAAGAAAAAGAAAGCTTCGTCCGCTTTTCCGAGCCGTGAGAATCCACTGATCATGGAATTCCATGTCACTGAGTCTGATTTCAAGCCTTCTTTCAATTCTAACTCCATGAAAAGATCAATAGCAATTTCAATTTTATCATTAGACATCATTCCTGCAATCATAGAATTCCAAGTGATCAAGTTTCTGTGACTTCCCATTTCTTTGAATAGATCATAAGCGCACTGCCAATAACCACATTTTGAATACATATCCACTAGACCAGTTCCAACCTTGGTGTCAAACATTAATTCAACTTTTCTCGTGAAACCATGGAGCTGCTTTCCAAATTGTATTTTCTTACTATTTGCACACGCAGAGAGCACAGTAATCATTGTCACTGAATTGGGTTTCTCAAATAGAGACTCCCTCAATTCATTGAACACACAAAACACCAATTCATCAACACCATTATGCACCAGTCCTGATAGAAAAGCGTTGTAGCACACCACATTTTTGTCCTCAATCAATCCAAACAACCTTCTAGCATAAACCAGTTCTCCGTAATTCAGATACATAACCATAAGTGACGTTGCAGCATAAACATCCATCTCCACACCAATCTTGATCGCCAAGCACTGAACTTGCACACCATTTTCAACATTTTCGCAAGCAGACAACACGGTGGCTACAGTAACTGCGTCAATCCTAAGATTCTGAACACTAAAGAGCTTGAATATCCTCGAAGCTTCTCCAAAAAGCCCATTTTTCGAAAACCCAGAAATCACAACGTTGAGAGCGGATAAAGTTGGCTCCGGGATTTCATCGAACAGTTTGACGGCACTGTTTAAAAAGTGAAATTTCATGTACACGTTGATAAGGTCCGTGAAAGTGTGTCTGTTTGTCAGGCGGCCGGTCTTGAGTAGGTGAGCATGGAATATTTGGCCATGTGAGATGGACTTGAGCTGGGCGCAAGCCTTCAAAAGGTACGGGAATGTGAATTTGTCGAGAGAAACAGAAGCAGAGTGGAGGTGAGTGAACAGTGTAATGGCTTCTTTGTACAGTCCATCTTTTACTAGTCTGGCTATTTGGTATGTCATGGGGAAAATGGAACATGGAAGAAAGAAAAGTAGTTTTTAGTTGGACACCATCCGTTAAAATATCATATATAATGAAACAAAATTTCTCACTCCAAATAAGACAGCGGTGACTATTGCGATGCTTTTTGATAATTATCGCAATGTCTACCAAATGCAAAATATTATTTCTTATATTTAATATTTTATTTTTATCAAATGTTTACAAAAGTTGATAGGGAAAAACAAATAATTTCTTGTCATAAAATGTCAAAAAGTTAGTTACTTTTTTTAGCTTAATGTAGAAATCTAAAGCAAAATATTTCAAATTTGCTCAAAAATATGTAGTTTTAAAATCCTTCTTTGAGAATATATGAATTCACGTAGTAGTAGTTATATTCTTAAACAATGATTAAAAGTTTGATTTTCTTACTAATACTTTTTCGGACGAATTTGTCGACAAAACTTACACAGTCCGATTTACCTTACTACTACATTAGCCTGCACAGACCGATTTACCTTACTAGTACATTAGCCCACTGTGCTGCCAAGTCATCGAAATAATAATAATAATAAATCTTGATTTAAGAACACAACCTGACTTCTTTTTACTCCAAATCTATCGATTCTGCAGTGAGATGGATGATAAGGGAATCGAGTGCAAGTTTTAATCACATAACTCGACTCAAATACAAGATCTTAAATAGTAAAGTTTGGATCTGAAGCCAATATTTACAACTAAAAAGAGGAATGTCTCATTTAATACGGGGAGACCTTCGATGGGCTGTCAACGGAGAAGCTGAAGGAGTCATATTCAGAGGTGAATGCTGTTTTAATGGCGGCATATTCACAGACTTGGTAGAAGCTCGGCTCACCACCTTTGAGTGCCTACATGTATTCTTTGAAGCTTGAAGTTGTTCGAGCGTGGCTAAAGCCTCCGCCATTCGTGGCCTCATTTTTGGTTCACCGTTTAGGCACTGCAAAGCTAAAGTTGCCGCAGTGTATGCTTCTTTCTGAGGATATTGGCCTTCTAGTTTGGTGTCCATTATTCGAAACAATTTTCGCTTGTCCCTCATGTATGGCACCGCCCACTCAACCAATTTTTGTTCGGCACCAATCTTAGTTTTGTCGACAGCACGACGCCCTGATAGCAATTCGAGCAGAACGACCCCGAAACTATAAACGTCACTTTTTGTCGTCAGTCGACCTGTTCATCTTGTCATTAATCAAGATGTTCACAACATATAATTGCTATAACTCTTCTAAAATGACTCGTCAAACATATTCCTCTAGATCTTCAGTTTGAAAGGGTGTTTTAATCTCTCTTTGCATATCCAGGCGGTACAGGAGTAATGTTTTCTCGTTTATTTTTCCACAGACAAATTTAGAAAAGCAAAAATATATTATTATCTCGTTAATTAGGTATAAAAGCATAGAAAAGTTAAAGAGACTTGCAATTAGTGGGAAGACCGTCCAGATGACCTTGTGGCTGAAAGATGCAAACCTGTAGCAACATATTCGGGAGCAGCATAGCCTTGTGTACCCATAACTTGAGTTGAAACGTGAGTCCTATCACCGGTTGGGCCAGCCTTGGCTAAACCGAAGTCGGACAACTTGGCATTAAATTCCTGAAAATAAAAATGCCGACAAACAGTTTGAGCTAAAGCAATTAAATAACAAGAAAATTGTGTGAACTTACTGCATCAAGCAAAATATTGGAAGCCTTAAAATCTCGATATATCACTTGTTGTTCAGCCTCGTGCAAAAAACAAAGACCCTTAGCAGCTCCTATAGCAACCTTGACTCTAGTGGCCCAAGAGAGGGGTTGTGGCCCTCCTAAACATGGTAAAATACAAATATTCAAACAAAGTCTCGACAGGGAAATAATCTTACAAACATGAAGCTTAATTGATATAAAGCCAACACAACATAGTATGGAGTTCCGATTAATGCCAATTTATATAGTTGAAAACTGAGATCTCTTGAGAAATCTAGGCGTGGAGAACATGTAAAACAATTTTGAGAATCTTACAAGAAAGTGAAATCATGCAAGGATTTGAAGCCAACCAAATTATTTTGATAGATCATCGTCCCTCAGATGGGTAATTACTTCGTTCTAGTCAATGATGTTGTGTGGACACACAGCAATTTAGCATCTCTCTCCCATTTAACTTCATGTAGCGTAAAATGAGTCGATAAATGAATTGTGACAAATGCAAGGATAAATGGAAGGCATAAACATATTCAATAAATTAACGAGGAGACATAAGCAAAACAAGCTACACATTGAGAAACCATCCATGTACGTTGATAATAAAGAATTGAAATACACCCTGACTATCAGTGTTATACATACTTCTGAACAAATGATTCTCCAGGCTTCCTTTTGGCATGAATTCATACACCAACAATCGATTGTCACCGTCAGAGCAGTACCCGATAAGTTTAACTAGATTTGGGTGATGAAGTTGCCCCAGATAATGAACCTCTGTCTAAAAATCCATTTTTAAGCTCTCAAACAGACTTACATATACTGGTAGTAAATTTTATTTTGTCAGTCAATAAAATAACCAAGAAGGGGCATACCAACCACTCCTTGTGGCCTTGGAAACCCTCGGGCTTCAACTTCTTGACAGCAACAACCATTCCTGATCCAGGCTTTGCAGCAGTTAGAGTGTGCTCATCGATCCATCCTTTGTAAACATAGCCGAATCCTCCTTCCCCAAGAAGACTGTCGACTCGAAAGTTTCTAGTCGCATTCTTCAATTCATTTAACGTGAATGGTTTGACATTTGGAGAAGATAGAATTTCAGCTTCAGATCTTGGAGTAGGAAGGGTTTCAGCGGTGCTTTTGCTACTATGAGAAGGTATGCTCATGCTCGAAGTTGCTGAATTGCTAGGTTTGCTGTGATATCTTGATGCTTCTTAACCAAAAGAAAAATAAAACAGCGCATTTTTAAAAAATCTTAATCAGTCTTACGACGCTAACATTTTTTGCAGAGTCATAGAGAGTTGGGCAAAAAAAAGTTTGTATCATTATAATAGTTCATAAAAGAATGATTGTGAAAATATGTTTTCCTGTCAAAGATATAAGAATGGTATTCAAGCTAATTTTTTCAATCAATGGATTTCACGCTACTATTATCAAAATAAATAGAATTTACTCAAAGATATGAGATTAAAAACAAAAATTAGAGTCCAGCTTCCAGTCTAACGAAAACAATCGGCCTAAACCCACAAAAGGGTCCCTTCGCCGATGAGAAAGATCCAAGCTTTGGTTTATAAACTGAAGCTCAGTCAATCAAATTCAAGAAGACTTAAAAAAATACATTTTGCAGCAATTATAATTTAAGATCAGACCCACAGATATACAAAGTTCCACCATTCAAACTTCATCCATCTCCGTTATAGAAAACAGAGACAGGAACAAAGAAATAGAGGATAAAAGGACATACCAGATGTGTTGCTGAGACTCACATCAATTTTCTTGGAGATACCTAAACAGTTTCCCATTACTGATCTTCTCAACGCAGAGCAAGAAGAAAAGTGTCCTAGCAAACAACCGAGCAAGAGCCAAATGGGTCAGAACTGAATAAAGAATGATGGCTCTTATGACAGCACGCTTTCGACGGTAACGGAGACAAAAAGGTGAAATTTTTAAGCAACAGAAGACGATTCCAGGAAGTAAAACTGAAAATTCTCATAAAGAAATCAGAAGTTGGGTTCTTGAAAGCTCTTCGTTCGGATTCGTCCCACCCACGCGAGAAAACGAGATTTGTACAAACTTATATTATATCATTATCTGAGTTTTTGATTTAATTTATTATTTATTATCCCAATTTGACATTATAAATGGACTGGTGTTGCGTGTATGCATTTTAGTTCATTACCGATCGTTTTGATTTTCATAACAAACATTTGCATACGACAAACCATTATGATCGATCATAAATGCAGTTGAGAAAGGATATAGTTTGTAGACAACAAAGGAATCTGACCAAAAAATGTTTGAACAAAGCCAGACGTCTGGTCGATTTTTCTGATGAAATGAAATACCAAAAGTCAAAAAATTATTTGTTTTTATTAATTGTTAGGGTAGTGCTACGCATCATCTCCACCAATCAAATTTCTCTAAAACCCATTATAACCATTAGAAACTCTCCACGTGGGAGAGCCAAACGTGTCTGGTCCCACCTCGTCTTCCTTAGAAAACCCGAAAATAAAGAAAGGATTTATTTTGTTTGCACTCGGTATTTAAAAGAGCTGTTTCCGGTTGTTCCGAAACGGTGATCTGGTGGCTACCTGTGGGTTATTTTGTTGCAATGCAGTCTCCGAGCTCCGGGCTACGCCGCATACTTCTCCTCGCCTTTTGTGTTGCCGGAATTTGGGCTGCTTATATTTATCAAGGGGTTCTTCAAGAGACCGTGTAAGCATATTCATTTCTTTTATGGAGCTAAAATTTTCTTTGTGATCCATTACCTGTTACTTTGTAATATACAGTTCTTAGTTACGTCTAAATTTCTTAAAAAAATATAGAATTCTTTTCCTTATCTGATGTATATTATTGGTGGAAATTGTAATATGAATATATTTAGCTCTGAGCATGCTTCCATTTGCCTAATATCCTTTGTGTTCAATGTATTAAATCCTTCAGTGTGTAATGGAAAATTCCTTGATTATGTTGTTTTAGGTCCACTAAAAGATTCGGTTCTGATAAGAAGAGGTTCGAGCACTTGGCGTTCTTGAACTTAGCACAAAATGTAGTGTGTTTAATCTGGTCATTTTTAAGTAAGTTTCTGAGGAACCATTTTCAGTAAAAGCTGAATTTTCTCCCCTGGATGCTTTCTAATTGTCGTGTGATTATTGCACAGTGATAAAGATTTGGTCTGATGGCGGAAATGGTGGAGCTCCTTGGTGGAGTTACTGGAGTGCTGGTATCACCAACACGATCGGGCCAGCTATGGGGATTGAAGCGTTGAAGTACATTAGTTACCCGGCTCAGGCACGTTCAAGATTATAAGGACCCTCACCCTTTTCTTTAGTTTCTTTATGTAATAATGAACCTAAATATCTAATTGTGACATGGTTAAACGTGTCTTTAGCTTGATGCGTGATTAAGGAATTTTGGCTGCTTTATTGAAACTGGAAATGGATTTTGATCTGCAATTAGGCTTACTGTTGTAGAAATGATAAAATCGATGTCTTAATTGTTCAATATCATATTCGCTGCTTAAGATACCACGAAGCCAAATTGTTTCAGGTCATGCAAGATTTTGTACTAATTGTGCCGTTATTGTGTTTAGGTTCTGGCAAAATCCTCAAAAATGATTCCGGGTAAGTCATTAATTATTATATATGTTGAGTTAAATATCCAATCTCTATCTTACTTTTGCTGCTAGCTGAAGTTGCAGTTACAGATGTAAAAAATATAATCTTTGCTCCCCAAGTGTTTAATTCTTCGATTACTATTGGAGGAATGCAATTGAATATTAGAATAATCTTCTTCCCCATCGAGGAGGAAGTAATATCTGTAATTATGATATGGAAATATAATGAGTCTATGTAGGTTGCTTCATTTCAATCAAAATTTATATCCTTACTTTTCATTGCATTGAACAGTAGTAGCACTGATTTTCAGTTAGAATTCTCAGAATTTTGGTCGTATGATTTGGCTTATGTTTGAACTTTACCAGGAGTACCGCTATATTATCGTATTAGAAATTTAATATTAAAAATCCATAGTGTAATCTTGTTAATCAGCATATTTGTTTTGTGCAGTGATGCTGATGGGTACATTAGTTTATGGTATAAAATATACCTTCCCGGAGTATTTTTGCACTTTGCTTGTGGCTGGAGGGGTCTCCGGTTTTGCACTTTTGAAAGTATGTGTCCTAGTTACCATGTTTTCTTTAGTATTTGTGAACCCTTCATAGTGTTAAATCTAACTTTACATAATAAATATTCAACCTCTGTTATCTGTCAGTCATACCATGTGAGTTGCTAAATTATGCCGTCGGTTGTAATTAGAGACCCAATCCAGGAATTGATGTTGTTCGTTTGGTGGTTCCAAAATTAGTATCTGTTTTCTACATTAATATCTCTCTTTTACTGTGTTTTTTTTCCTAGACTAGCTCGAAGACAATAAGAAAACTAGCTCGCCCAAATGCTCCCCTTGGATATGGGCTTTGTTTTCTAAACCTTGCTTTTGATGGATTCACCAATGCCACTCAGGATTCCATTACAGCCAGGTAAAAATAATGAACAGTCAACATTCGACACTTAAAAGAACTGTGGTTTGAATTTGGCTTGAAAATATATTTGAATGTGTCATCAATTCACTGAAATTCGATAATTTCGTATGCTAAATCAAACAATATATGCGTCAGCTCGAAAAGCACAAGAGCTGGCCTGACTCTTTTGTCCACCTAGTTATCACAAATTTTTTTCAAGTGGCTTATGATTTGATTATATAACTATTTATTGACAAAAAGGTTGACTTTGGCATTCAGGTACCCGAAAACAAGTGCTTGGAATATAATGCTTGGAATGAACTTATGGGGTACGATTTATAACGTCATATTCATGTTTGGCCTTCCAAATGCCATGGGATACGATGCGATCCAATTCTGCAGGCTGCACCCAGAAGCTGCATGGGACATTCTTCTCTACTGTCTGTGTGGCGCAGTGGGCCAAAATTTTATTTTCTTGACCATCAGTAGGTTTGGTTCCTTGACTAACACGACTATTACCACCACTCGAAAGTTTGTGAGCATCGTCGTGTCTTCAGTTCTTAGCGGAAACCCCCTGTCAGAAAAGCAATGGGGAAGTGTTGCAATGGTTTTCTCTGGATTGTCATACCAGATTTACCTTAAATCGAAGAAGCTGCAAAGAATGCAAAAGAAGAGGAAGACAACATAACAGGGATCGTGATTTTTGACAATGTTGTAACATTTTTTTCCTTCAAGGACAAAGTGTTGATGGAACTTCAAAAGTTCGGTATTATATAACTTGTGAAGGATGTATTGAGACATGTATGTTCTTACGCTTACACTCTTCTTAGCCACAAATAACTTACGTTATTTAAAATCTGTGGAATTGTTGACTTGGCAGCTTCTTTTGATTCAGTCTAGGTTAAAAGATGTGTTGCGAACAAGCTAGTACAAAATTTATTCATGTAAAGTGAGGCACTGAACAAAGTGGGCCACAGCAATAATCTCACATTTACTTGTCCAAGATAATTGAGGCCGTAGCCGGTAGGTCCATGTAACTAAATATTTGCCATCATTTGCATGTTATTTCCAAACAATACTTTTCATTCACACTATTGCAATTAGTCTATAATTTTACTAGTCATTTAAAGTCTGTTCAAAATTTAAAATTTATTTTGAGTCAAAAAATAATTTACAATTATATATATCGTAATTGCAATCAGTACTAATCAACTTGCAGAGAGATGCATTTCCAAAAAGTACTTTTAGCACCTGAATCACATGCAATGCTGCCTACAAATATTTGGGGGTGCTGCCATTCAAAGCAAAACTTTATTTTGTACAGGTTTCCCTCTCCCTTGTACCAGTGACTTTTGCTTTGGTAATGATGACACTTGCTTCCAACCATCAACTGCTAACCAAGTTAAATAACAGATCATTTGGATCCCCATTCTTCCCCCAAAGGTACCTCTAAACCCACCCTGCTTCAACTCATAAGAGGCAGCTTTGCAGAGAAGATAGAATCCACAGAGCAAAAGGCAAGAAATTTTACCTTCTGTAAGTAAAAATTTCAGCTCAGCTTCCACAAAAGACTGCTAAATATTCAATTCAATACATACCACCATTTTCTACATTGCATTCACTTCTTTTAGATTTCAACAAGATGTATATCTGCACACAAAGAATTCTATTCCATTTCCACTCCAATGAGTATGAATTACATTAAAAATCTCCAAACACCGTGAAACATGCATATTATTTAGTACTCTGCTCAATAAAGCAAATAGGAGGCCGGTGTTTCCTACTTCGCACTCTCCTTTGACTCGTAACAATCTTTGTTTTTCTCCTATCAATATCTCTAAAGGGTAATCTTGGCGAGTTGCCAATGTATAGTTACACTTACTATCAAATAACTTTTAGTGTTGGTTCTGTACAATAGGCTTATCTAGCCACAAAAACATCTTGGAACAATGGATAGCCATATCCGAGCTCCATGAGACAACAAACAAAAGAATGACACACCAAGGAAACACCCAAAACCAATGTGAGTATCCGGGACGCAGATCATGGCGATTGATCTTCTTAGAATGCTCCATTAGCATACTAGATTGCAAAGTAGATCTTAGCAGGCCTATTTGGAAAAACTCAGGTCAAGATAACTGCAACCCAAGAACAGAAAATTCTGAAAAAAAGAGACAAAAACACTGCACTGTTCAAAAACTCTGATGGGTACCGCAATGAATCTGAACTCCACAGACTATAATGTGTAAGATTGATCAGTGGAATTGATCAGAGACAATGGAGGAGGGATCTCTTGCACGGTGGAGCTTGTGAAGTAGTGGTCTTTGGGCTTGGAGTTGTTGAGTCCATTCCGAGTGCTTTCATTAAGAAGTGCTTTTCCTGTGGAATGAATTCCAAGTGACATAAATATACTTTCGACCTTATAAATGTCACCACATGCCATCAGATGCAAAGGTGATATAAATGCTATAAATGGCGTTGATAATTTGGTGTTTTTGCCATATTTGTATCTGAAAGGCTGAACTCTTACACTTTCTGAAAATTTTGGGCTGGGAATTGTTGCTGCCAATGCTCTGAACATTGGTGTCACTTGAGCAGGGGAACTGAATTCAGCGTTGGAAAATTCACATAGAGCTCCATCATCAGCCTTTATCCCTTCATTACTTAAAATCGTATCTGCTACGATAAATGGCACTATTATCAGCAATAGCATTTATTTTATCATCCTGCAAAAAATAAATGTTCAATACCTTGTATGCTTGCACCATGATATATTCCACTTTCCTCAGCAAGAAAATGTTGGTCATTTGACCGATCTGATTGCAGTTCCTGTCCAGTGTTCTGAGGTAGTGCACATATATCAGCATGAAAATCTTCTGTTTTATCACATAATGCATTAGGCACCAGAGTTGATCCTGTACTGTACTCGGAACTAGTAGGGGAGGACTCATACATATCGGATTGCCTGAAAAGATATCAATTAGATCTTGCATGGGATGAAATTTCAAATTGAATTTAAACGTAAATTAGCCTCTTAGTTACCTCCGAGATGGATCGCTACATTCATTGCTACATGTAACATTCTCCATCAACTCTTTGAACTTCTTGAGTTGAAATCTGGTATCTGAGTCCTTGAACGTAAGCAAATCGCTTTCTTTGTTTTGTTTTAGAAAATCTTGAAGAACCTGGAACATGTTTATATTGCAGGTTTAGTCCAAACAGTCTCTTTGACAAAAAATGACGCAAAAAAAATATGTCAAGGCTGAAGCTGGAGTACATGTTTCCCTTTGGTGTTGTGGTATAGTGTACAAAATCTGACAAGATTCAAGACAGGATAAATTGTATCGACGCACCATCCAGGCATTTTCTAGGCTCTGCTCTGTCTTCTCAGAATTAACTTTGATAGCAAGTGAGCCAAGTAATTCAGCTTGCTGCATCAATGCAAGTACTTTAGGATCGTCCTTCTTAAGAAATGTTCCTTGTCTTTTGTCATTTGCAGCTGCATAAGCTTCAAAATGCAATACATTATCTATCTATCTATTTGAACTTCAATTACATGAAGAAAGGTTATTAATTATTTAATTACCATTTTATGTATTATTTATTTATCCATTTCCATATATTGTGCCTTTAGGTGATCGCAATCTGCTAGAAATCCTACAACCAAAATATTCTTTGGAACTCACATCCATCAGATGACACCTCCTTCATGTGGCTGTCGTGCAGCTGAGAGGCAAGGTTACCCTCACAACTACGAAAATTTTGAGCTATTGCTGCAAATGGAGGTCTAAGAAGGTGATTTGCATTTCCATATTCTCCAGTTAATTTTTCATCCCGGTAGCAACTTTCCGCAGTGTTTGATGTCCTAAATTACCGGATCGGTTGTTATTTGTAACACTTGATCCCAGTAGCATATTTTCAAATTAGTGGAACATGACAAGTAACACACCTTATCTTCTTAAGAGGTGCGGCATTTTCAGATCCTGCATATGTATTGAGCCCATTTGGAAATATAATCCTTTTGTTGTTTAAGTTGATATATGAAGTGTTGCTGTTTTCTTTAGCTAATGCTTCATGCTTTGCTCTCTTCTTGCAGAGAGTGTTGAATCGATTCTTCACGGCATTGTCAGTTCTGAAAAATTGATATATTCCTTGCAACAACTATTAGTTTTCTACGCCAACAAATACAGCCAACAAGTTGTACAAGGAAAAGTCTTGATTTTCATGTGATTAATTACCTGCCTGAAACCACCTTTGCAATCTCAGTCCATCTATTTCCAAATATCTTTTGCGCCTGCAAGTCACATTGATGATTAGACCAAGCTTAATGTCAGTCTGATATGTCATACCCATTTTCACATTGTTGAAATATATGAACACTCTTTCATGAAACCTTTTTTTAAAAGATTCATAGTGCCATCCAGTGAAAACTGGACTTATAACTCAGCCACCAATCAAAATCAATAGTTCTAAATACAATTTCACTGGAGCACTTCAGGGATCAGCTTTCTAATAAGAATAATATTTAAAAGATGATTGCACAAATATCAATCTTGGAAGCATAGAGGGCGTAGAAAACAGGCTTAAATAATGCACCTCACACAAGAGCATGTCCTCCTCAGGTGACCATCCTCCTTTCTTGAAATCAGAATTCAAATAAGTGAACCATCTGAATAACAACGGCATACTCAAAATCATATAAGAACAAGAACTCAAAAGATTGCAACAAATAGATTTACAGTACATAATAGAGGTAGATGCCTATGTTTATCTTGATTCTAACCTCCTTCTACATTGTCTCGTCGTTTTATCCTGGAATTTTGATGCGATAATAGTCCAACTACGACAAAATCACATCCATCAGTCTCACTTACCCAAAAAAAAAAAAATTAATCTTCAGACACATCCAAATCAAATGATCACGTCCCATAGGAAAAAATCAAACACGAGATAAAAGAATCGAGATTTTACTTTTCAGTCCCAAGTACCCGAATCTGCTCCCTTAAGATATCATCTTCCTGCAAACGAAAGAAATCATATTATCATCAGATAAAACAGATTAAATCTTAAACATCCAAAAAAAAAAAAGGAGAGAGAGAGAGAGAGAGAGAGAGAGAGAGAGAGAGAGAGAGAGAGAGAATGAGCAAACAGGCACCTAAAAACATGAAAAAAAATCTGACCTCTGGAGACCAAGAAACAATATGCCTTTCTTTCTGCTTGGACATCTCACCACCACCACCATCCCTGTTGCTATTATTATCATTATTGTTCAAATTCTTCTTCATTTTCTATGTAAGCTGTGAATCCCTCTTCTCTCTTGCATGCTCAAGGAAGATCCTTTTTTGTGAGTGGATATTATGTATATAACCAAAAAGTAAGACCCTTAAAAGATAAACTCTTTTGCCCTTTTCTCTTTACAGTAACTGTTTAGCTCCCAAAACGGAACAGAACTGCACCAGCAAAGACTACACTGTGTCTTTTACCCATCCCTCAACCAAAAATTTTGCCTAGGATTCGACCTTTCCTCCGTTCCCTTTGCACGTTACTTTCTGAAACAAAACAGTAAATTCATCTAAAACGATCGTCTTAATCAAGATTCAATAATCATAACAAGGTTCATCAGTTTCGAGATTTTCTTGAAAACACACAACACAACCTATGTATAGCTCATGTAAATGAACCTTGATACCTGCCTCGAGATTTGAAAAAGGGTGCAGGAGATAGAACTTGCGATCCAAGTGTGTATGTAATCGATAAAAAAAATAGAAATAAAAACATGAGATTGGTCTTTATATGGGGTTCAAACATAAAAGTGCGACGCTCTCTCTCTAGGAAAATGTAAATGGTGGAGAGGTGTTGATATTTTTTTAAAAAACAATCAACGGATTCTTGCTTTTGAGCGCGGGTATGGAGGAAAGTTTGAATGCTGAAATAAAAAAATAAACCTCAAATGGAATAAAATAACGCTGAAATCCACGGGAGTGTAATTAATGATGACCGCATAGAAGAAGAAGAAGAAGAAGAGAGTTCACTTCACTTCCCACTGTCAGTCACTATGTGCCACATATACATGCAACCCATAGGATTGTGTGAATGACAAATAATACTTGACCATATTCGTGATTCGACTATTAATTACACCATTCTTGTTGGTTTAAATTAACATAAATAGATTCCTCAAAGGAGATTTTTTTTCATTTCAAATTATATCGTTAAAATCAATATTTATCGTGTCTAAAAGCCCTTAAGCCCGTAAGCTCGTTAAGCTGAAGCTTTGCAAAAACGCCCCGCTTCGAGAAGGCGGACGGTCAATGTTTGACCGATTAACATATTTCATTAAGCGTTTAACCACAATGACGATCTATTATTTTATTCTGTTTTTATTTAAATATATTAGTTTATAATTTAGATGTTATTTTTATTTTAATTATAGCATATATATTGACAAATATTTATTTTATGGTTTTATTGCAAAACAATAAGATATTTTAATATGATTTTAAATATGAGATTATGCATCGACATAAATATTAATTATGTTTAGATTATGATTGAGATTTACATTTATTAAAAACCTTTTTCACGCTTAAGCCTGTGCTATTCACTTAGCTTGAAAGCTGGAGTCGACCCGCGCTATTACGCTTTTTGACCTTGATATATAAGATTTCACTCAGAAGGGAGATTTTTTTTTCATTTTCAAATTATATTCGATTATATATGGATATTTCACTCAGAAGGGAGATTTTTTTTTCATTTTCAAATTATATTCGATTATAAATCCATATATATATATATATATATATATATATATATATATATATATATATATATATATATATATATATATATATATATATATATGATCGAAAGGAGCCAAAATATAATATAAATAAAGTGATTGATCATGTCATGTCACCCCATTCATAAAATATATATAGAAAAGGTCCAAAATTTATCCAACAAATTGAAATTTAGATCAACAAAATTCCTTGTACAGTTATGGTTTGATAGAAAAATTAGAAACATGACAGCTATATATACATACAATTGTCAATACTAAATTAGAAACATGAAAGCTATATATACATACAATTGTTCAATACTAAATTAGAAACATGAAAGCTAAATATACAATGGTTCAATACTTGCATACATATACGTGCAGGCCGCGTGACATAAACAAGGGTAGGAATGGTAT
This sequence comes from Primulina eburnea, assembly GCF_022965805.1. Lineage (NCBI taxonomy): Eukaryota > Viridiplantae > Streptophyta > Magnoliopsida > Lamiales > Gesneriaceae > Primulina > Primulina eburnea. The sequence continues at coordinate 65,582,826 of NC_133101.1, read as the reverse complement.
GATACCACGAAATTTGATCAGTGGCCAGCCTGTTTCTGACCATTCATCAATTTTTTATTTATTTTTTACTCTATTTTAAAAAACTTTTAATTTAATTCTGGGTGGAGACCGAGTCCAATGGTTTGACTAAGGTGACCGATATTTTCATATGAAATTGAAATGTGACGGTTAATTCCAACAGCATTATTGCAATCTTCTATATTAACATTTTTGTTCACTGCAATGGATTGATGTTCCATTTTCAGTCAGATATGATTTTGACAATAAATTATAGATTATATTGGCAGCCTAATTATACGGATTTTGATATTGATGCTTTATCAATTAGTTATTCTATGCATTAAATTTGTTTTGAGATATATTTTAAGGGTCATCAAATAATTTAATTTACATGGTCAAAGGGGCATTTGATCCTTTTAAACGGGATATTTAATAATTTAATGTGGCTAGGTAGGGTAAGTTGTCGCATACACATTCATGTATACATCCATCCAAATTTCCAATTACATTATTTTTAATTTGAAATAAATCAGAGTCTAGAATGTGGGGGCCAACAGAAAGCCCATTTAAACATTATTTCAAAAATAAATAAATGGATAGAAATGCATGCATATAATATCATGTAGTTATAATTAATGCAATTCATTGTTCGATAATAGCATACCTAAACACAGTCCTTGCTGTATGGGATCTGATTGTCTTGCCTTTTTAGTGGAATTGGAGTTGAGGGAGCTGGGCCATTTCATAATTTATTCAAAGTATCATTATACAACAAAAGTATGCTTTTTTTTTTTTGTACCGAGCCTCATGAGAATCATATTTAATTATTGTTATTGTTTCGGTGAGAGGTCGGCAAAACAAATTTAGGGTTGGAGCTTGACCCAAGACTAGTGAATAATAAGTACCCAATGAGGTCACGTTGAGAGCCAGAGCTCGGCCCCACACTTAATAATAAAATAATTAAGGCCACTGAGAGAGGTCGGTCGGGCTTTAGAAGCTCGGCACAATACTTGAGAAAATAATAATACGGTGAGATCCAACTGAAAAGGTCGGCTAGGCTCTTGTAGCTGGCCTAACACTTTATTAGTAATAATCCAACCATCCTGCTGAGAGAGTTCGGTCGGTCGGGTTCTGGGAGCTCGGCACAATAATTGACAAAATAATAATACGATGAGGTCCAACCGAGAAAGGTCGACTGGGCTCTGAAAGCTCGGCCCAACACTTAACAATCCAACCATCTCCCTGAGAGAGGTCGGCCGAGCTCCAATGGCTCGGCCCCACATTGAACAAGATAATAATAAAGTGAGACCACTTAAAGAGGTCGACTGGGCTCTGGGAGCTCGGCACAATACTTGACAAAATAATAATACGACGAGGTCCAACTGAAAAGGTCAGCTGGGCGCTGGAAGCTCGGCCCAACACTTAATAATCCAACCATTTTGCTGAGAGAGGTCAGTCGGGCTCCGGTAGTTCGGTCACACACTTAACAAGATAATAATAAAGTGAGGCCACTGAGCGAGCTCGGCCAGATTCTGGGAGCTCGGCACAATATTTGAGAAAATAATAACGATTCTGCTGAGCTGAGGTTGGCGAAGCCCACGTAAGGTTCTGCTAAGATGAGATCTGGCGCAATCAATAGCTCCTGAGCTGATGTCAGGTGAAAACTCTTGTAAACTTGGCGTTAGGGGTGATCACGGTGCGGTTTTGTGGTTATTTTATAAAAATTCAAACCGAATTGCTATATGCGGTCGGTTAGTATTTTGAAAAATTAATTTCCGTTTTGCATGAAAAATTAGCTTTGCGGTTTTGAGCGGTTGCGGTCGGTTTACGGTTTTTTTAATGAAAAATATTAGAACATTTATTCCAATTTATTTGAAAACAACAATAATATAGTGTCTTCAAATATAAAATATAGTTCAAAGCATATAAAAATAAAATAGATAAAACAATAATCAAGATTCAAAACTAAGTTAATAATTTAACAACACAAAACATTCACAATAAAAATGACATTTACACTATTTTGTCTTCTTTTTTTTTACTTTCAAACTTCAAACAAAATATTATAACAAAATAAATACATACTTTAATAAAAGAGTAATATGAAGAATAATTAAGAAAAAGATAAGTTTTATTTGTAAAAATAATAATTTTGAAGAGAGTTGTGATATAATGAATGATGACATATTTATTGAATATGTTATTTACAAATTATTATAATTCTAGGCTTAATATTATGGCAAGCGGTATAGGCGGTGCGGTTTAGTGCGGTTCTTGGTCAAAAAAATAATTGAACCGCGTATGAGGTGCGGTTTATGATTAATATTTTTAATCGCGATTTTTATAAAATATTATGAAAAATGGTGTGGTGCAATTCGGTTCGGGCGGTTAGTAAAAAAATTTGATCACCCCTACTTGGCATGACCAAGATGAGGTGAGCTCTGACATTATCAGAGCTCTTGAGCTAAGGTCGAGTGAAAACTCTTATAAACTTGGCATAACCAAGATGAGATGAGCTGTGACGTGATCAGAGCTCCTGAACTGAGTTCGGGTGAAAACTTGTGAACTTGGTTTGACCAAGATGAAGTGAGGTCTGACATGATCAGAACTTCTGAATAGAGGTCGGGTGAAAACCATTGTAAACTTGGCGTGACCAAGATAAGGTGAGCTCTAACGTGATCATAGCTCCTGGACTGAGGTCGGTGAAAACCCTTATAAACTTGGTGTCACCAAGATGAGATGAGCTCTGACTTGATCTGTAATGCCTGAAGTAAATATTACAATTTGTTGATTTAGTAATGTGAGATTACTAAATAAGTAATGATTTTTAAAGAGAGAAATATGACATAGTTTGGTCATATGAAGTTCAAATGATTTGAAATTTGGATATAACGTAGAAAACTCAAAGATATAGAAGTTTCATGTTTTGAGTTTTGGAAAATTTGATCGTTTGACTGGCCCAAAGAGATATACCGATGTTAAAATGTTAAATAATATATATTATATTATATTATTTTAATAATATAATATAATATAATATTAAAAAAATAAAAAAAAAATAAAAAATAAAATAAAATTTAAGTGTGATCGGTGGAATTAATTTCTTCAAATCAATTCCACCGAACGTAACAGAGGCAAGAGACGTGAGGTGAGAGATTGAGTAAAATACAGTTCTGATTTTTCTTTTCAATCGTGCGGCTTATCGGTTTATCCAATCGACGAACCGACTTCAGTTCTGGGATCGTTGACACGAGGTCTTCGATTTGAGGTATAAATTTTGTAGTTTTGGTCATGTTTGAAATTCGTCGATTTCTGGAATAAATCCGATAAATTGTTAAATCATACTGAAATTGAAGATTGTTGAGTAGTGTATGATTTTAACGAAGTAGAGAATATTATAGTGGTGTTATTTTGAATTATTCCTAATTTGTTATAATTAGGGATTTTTTATCGTTGGATTGAGATTGGAGAGTTGTTTGTCAGTTGTTATTAATTCTGATTATATATTTGGAGTCTACGAAGAATAGGCTACACGTTGATATAAAGTTTTCGTAATTTGACGGATGTTGTAAAATAGCCTATTATTTGAAGTTAATTAATTAGGGTGTATTTGATGGTAGTATTGTGAATTAAATACACCAGATTATTAAATTGTTGAACAATACGAATTTATAATCGAGTTTTATATTTTGTTGAATTAATTGTTGTTGGGCTATTTGATGTTGTATATTGAGGCTGTTATGATTGTGTTGATACGGTGACAATGATCTGATATTGTTGTTGAATTATTTAGATACATCACAAGCCTCAGGATCAAAGAAATAGCCAGGATTTATATATACTCGATTATCAGGTACGTGTTGACGTACGAGCATATGTTGTTATTGTTAATATTGATGAATACTATTGCGTTGAACGATGATAAATCACCGGAATTGGGTGATTTGATATTATATTTGTTGTTGTTTATTATTGTTGATATTGTTGACTATCGTTGTTGGGAGATGTCTCGTTGATGTTGTCACGTTGATGTTGTTCGTTCAACGATATTGCTGTCGCCGGAGTTGGGGTGCGACGTATCGTTGATGTTGTTCGTTCAACGATATTGCTGTCGCCGGTGTTGGGGTGCGACGTATCAACTGTTATTCGTTCGACGATATTGCTGTCGCCGGTGTTGGGGTGCGACGTATCGTCGATGTTGTTGTTCGTTCGACGATATTGCTGTCGCCGGTGTTGGGGTGCGACGTATCGTCGATGTTGTTGCATTGTGATGTTGTTGAGGTTGTTGTTGGCTGATTGTCCAGAAACGGCAAAGGGGGTATTTCTGTTATCATTTCAGTTATATCTTATGTTGTTGTTAATATAACTGTTATGTATTACGATGATGATTGTTGTATATGCTCACCCTTTGGGGGCTGTTTCTGTTGGACAGGTTACAGGACTATGCGTGAGACAGGATAGTGGTGAAGGACTAGGTGTGTCTAGTCAAATAGTCCTGTAGTTGATAGTAGATAGAGACAGTATATCTTATTGTATTATTTGAGTTGTATGTGTGTATTTATTATATTGTTTCTGCTACACTGACGTAGATAGTGTGGTGATTGCACTATTTTGTCGTATATGCATTATATTATTACGTCGTCGAAAAGAAAAATTTTATGCATATGACGTCACATGTTGCATGATTACGTGGCGAGGTTTGGGGCGCCACATTTGGTTGGTGAAGGACTAGGTGTGTCTAGTCAAATAGTCCTGTAGTTGATAGTAGATAGAGACAGTATATCTTATTGTATTATTTGAGTTGTATGTGTGTATTTATTATACTGTTTATGCTACACTGACGTAGATAGTGTGGTGATTGCACTATTTTGTCGTATATGCATTATATTATTACGTCGTCGAAAAGAAAAATTTTATGCATATGACGTCACATGTTGCATGATTACGTGGCGAGGTTTGGGGCGCCACATTTGGTGGTATCAGAGCATATGTTAGATGTCTGGGATGGTTAGGAGTTGGGTTTGTGATGAGGGAGTTGGATGACGATAGTATCTGCGTGTGTCTGTGCATTTGACTTGTTATTGATGATTTCTCGATATGATTGATTGTTCTTTAGTTGCGTGTACTTTCGTGCGAAAGGTGTGATGATGATTACTGGATTGTAATTGTTAAATGTTATGATTAACAATTGGATTTCCAGTGATGGCAGCTAGAGAACAGGTACATCCACGCGAAGAAACGGACGAGGTTGACAGTGGGTTTGGTCAGATGAATCCATTGCAACCTCCTCCTATGGGACATGCACCTGCAGATCAGCCTTTATTACCTGGTGAGTTGACTTTGGCACAGTTCAGCAGTTATTTTCCGCCGAGATTTGATAGTTCTGAGACCGGTGAGCGTGCAGAGGAGTGGATCGAGAGGATAGAGCAGATATTTGTGACTGCGCCGTGTGCTAGGTCTGCTTGGTTACGGTTGGCTACATTTCAGCTTTCTCGGAATGTACTATTGTGGTGGCAGACGACTGAGGCTGGATTGAGAGCTCAGGGCCGTACTGTTGATTGGGATGTGTTTCGATCTCGTTTTCTTGATAAATATTTTTCTATAGCAGCCAGACAGAAGAAAGAGAGAGAATTCGAGGATTTGAGACAGGGCAGTATGTCTGTTGCTGAGTACGAGTCTCGGTATTCTGCATTGCTGAAATATGTGCCACATGTTGCTACGAATGTTCATGCTAAGATGAGGCATTTCTTGAGAGGGTTGAAATTAGAGTTATTTGATCGTGTGCAATCAAATAACCCGATATCATTTGAGGATGCAGTGACGAGGGCAGGGATGGCTGAGTTGGTGATGCAGGAGTATGGGGCTCAGGGACGATTATCAGAGCCGACTAGGGAGTCATTGCGACCTCAGGGACAGTCTTTTAAATATCAGAAGGGTTCATCTTCTTCTTCAGCATCATCTGGGAAGCGTCGATTTGATTCACGACGTGTTGAGAGTCATGGGGGCAGTTCTCAGTCTGTTCAGGGGTAGAGAGGAGGATATTCAGAAGACAGCATTCAGGACCAGATATGGGCATTACGAGTTTTTAGTTATGCCGTTTGGGTTGACGAATGCTCCAGCTGTGTTCATGAGTTTGATGAATAGGGTATTTCAGCCTTATCTCGATCGATTTGTTATTGTGTTTATTGATGATATATTGATATATTCTAGGAGTGAGGCTGAGCATGCAGGGCACTTGCTTCAGTGTTACAGGTGTTGCGAGATAGACAGTTGTATGCCAAACTCAGTAAGTGTGAGTTTTGGTTGGATCGAGTGGTCTTCTTGGGTCATGTTAAGGTCGAAGCCGTGTTACAGTGGTCTTCACCTACATCTGTACCTGAGATTCGTAGTTTCTTGGGTTTAGCAGGTTATTATCGTCGATTTATCGAGGGATTTTCAAAGATTGCTAGACCTTTGACACAGTTGACCCAGAAAGGTGTGCGATTTCAGTGGTCTGAAGCATGTGAGAGGAGTTTTCAGGAGTTGAAACACCGACTGACGACTGCACCAGTGTTATCAATCCCTACAGAAAATGAGAGGTTTGTTGTTTATACTGATGCATCATTACATGGTTTGGGATGTGTTTTGATGAAGGATCGACATGTTGTGGCATATGCTTCGAGACAACTGAAACCACACGAAACAAGGTACCCCGTGCATGACTTGGAGTTGGCAGCCATTATCTTCGCCTTGAAGATATGGCGACATTATTTATACGGTACCTCGTTTACGATTTATACTGATCATAAGAGCTTGAGATTTTTGTTTACTCAGACAGAGTTGAATATGAGACAGAGGCGATGGCTAGATTTGCTAAAGGATTATGATTATTAGATTGAATATCATCCTGGTCGAGCCAATCTTACAGCTGATGCATTGAGCCGTAAAGTGAGTTGTACTGCAGAGGATGTGGGTCGCTTATCAGCTATGATGATGTCTTGTTGTTCCTTGGGATATGATTTTGATATCTCGACGACTCCTATCCAGGTATCTACCTTATTAGCTGAACCTGATATATATGGTTGTATTCGTGATGCACAGATGACAGACGAGAGAGTTCAGCAATGGAAGGAGTTAGTTTCTCAGAAACAAGATACTCGTTTTAGAGTCGCTGATGATGGCAGTTTGAGGATGAATGATAGATGGGTAGTTCCTGATATATCTGAGTTGCGCCAGGGCCTGTTGCGGCGTGCACATTGTAGTCGATATTCTATCCACCCTGGTGGCAAGAAGATGTATAAGGATCTACGTTCTCAATTTTGGTGGAAGGGAATGAAACGTGATGTAATTGATTTTGTACGTCGATGTCTCAATTGTCAACAGATCAAAGCTGAGAGGAGAAGGCTGGGAGGTGAATTGAGGAGTTTAGAAGTGCCGACTTGGAAATGGGAACACATATCGATGGATTTTGTGACTCATTTGCCAAGAAGCACTGGAACTATTGATGCTATTTGGGTGATTGTTGATCGATTGACGAAAGTTGCACATTTTATACCCTATAGCATGAGTAGTACGTACTTGACGATGGCACAGTTGTATATACGAGAGATTGTACGATTACATGGGATTCCAGTGTCTATTATTTCTGATAGAGATCCTCGATTTACTTCTCATTTTTGGGAAGGATTGCAGACTGCGATGGGGACAGAGTTGAGATTGAGTACAGCTTATCATCCTCAGACAGATGGTCAGACTGAGCGTACTATTCAGACGCTGGAGGATATGTTGCGTGCTTATGTCATGGATTTTAAATCTGGTTGGCAGTCATCTATTCCATTGGTGGAGTTTGCGTATAACAATAGTTATCAGAGTAGTATTCAGATGGCTCCATTTGAGGCATTGTATGGGAGACGTTGTAGATCTCCGTTATACTGGGATGATGTTGATCGAGCTGCAGTCACAGGTCCTGATATGATTCATGAAATGCAACAGAAAGTAAAGTTGATACAGCAGCGATTGAAAGCAGCTCAAGACAGACAGGCCGCCTATGCAAATAAAAGACGAAGACCCTTAGAGTTTCAGCAGGGCGATCGAGTATTTTTGAAAGTGTCTCCTTTTCGTGGCACAGTGCGATTTGGTATGAAAGGAAAGTTGGCACCGAGGTATGTTGGCCCGTATGAGATATTGCAGCGGGTAGGCACTTTGGCTTACCGATTGGCTCTACCTCCATCTTTATCTGGTATTCACGACGTGTTTCATGTGTCGATGTTGCGGAAGTATGAGCCTGACCCTTCACATATGTTGGATATTTCTGAGATTCAGTTAGATCCTGATGTGTCTTATGTTGAGAGACCAGTTTGTATTTTGGATCGATCTGAACGGAAGCTTCGTAGTAAGCTTATACCGATGGTGAAGGTTCAGTGGGAGCATAGAGGTGTCGAAGAGGCCACTTGGGAGACAGAGCGGCATATGAGGGAGCTCTACCCCTATTTATTCTGATGGTATGACGTATCTTTATTTATGCATGTTATTACTGTTGTTGATTAATTTCGGGGTCGAAATTCGTTTAAGGGGGGTAGAAATGTAATGCCTGAAATAAAAATTACAATTTGTTGATTTAGTAATGTGAGATTACTAAATAAGTAATGATTTTTAAAGAGAGAAATATGACATAGTTTGGTCATATGAAGTTCAAATGATTTGAAATTTGGATATAACGTAGAAAACTCAAAGATATAGAAGTTTCATGTTTTGAGTTTTGGAAAATTTGATCGTTTGACTGGTCCAAAGAAATATACCGATGTTAAAATGTTAAATAGTATATATTATATTATATTATTTTATTAATATAAAATAATATAATATTAAAAAAATAAAAAAATAAAAAATAAAATAAAATTTAAGTGTTATCGGTGGAATTGATTTCTTCAAATCAATTCCACCGAACGTAACAGAGGCAAGAGACGTGAGGTGAGAGAGTGAGTCAAATACAGTTCTGATTTTTCTTTTCAATCGTGCGACTTATCGGTTTATCCAGTCGACGAACCGACTTCAGTTCTGGGATCGTTGACACGAGGTCTTCGATTTGAGGTATAAATTTTGTAGTTTTGGTCATGTTTGAAATTCGTCGATTTCTGGAATAAATCCGATAAATTGTTGAATCATACTGAAATTGAAGATTGTTGAGTAGTGTATGATTTTAACGAAGTAGAGAATATTATAGTGGTGTTATTTTGAATTATTCCTAATTTGTTATAATTAGGGATTTTTTATCGTTGGATTGAGATTGGAGAGTTGTTTGTCAGTTGTTATTAATTCTGATTATATATTTGGAGTCTACGAAGAATAGGCTACACGTTGATATAAAGTTTTCGTAATTTGACGGATGTTGTAAAATAGCCTATTATTTGAAGTTAATTAATTAGGGTGTATTTGATGGTAGTATTGTGAATTAAATACACCAGATTATTAAATTGTTGAACAATACGAATTTATAATCGAGTTTTATATTTTGTTGAATTAATTGTTGTTGGGCTATTTGATGTTGTATATTGAGGCTGTTATGATTGTGTTGATACGGTGACAATGATCTGATATTGTTGTTGAATTATTTAGATACATCACAAGCCTCAGGATCAAAGAAATAGCCAGGATTTATATATACTCGATTATCAGGTACGTGTTGACGTACGAGCATATGTTGTTATTGTTAGTATTGATGAATACTATTGCGTTGAACGATGATAAATCACCGGAATTGGGTGATTTGATATTATATTTGTTGTTGTTTATTATTGTTGATATTGTTGACTATCGTTGTTGGGAGATGTCTCGTTGATGTTGTCACGTTGATGTTGTTCGTTCAACGATATTGCTGTCGTCGGAGTTGGGGTGCGACGTATCGTTGATGTTGTTCGTTCAACGATATTGCTGTCGCCGGTGTTGGGGTGCGACGTATCGTTGATGTTGTTATTCGTTCGACGATATTGCTGTCGCCGGTGTTGGGGTGCGACGTATCGTCGATGTTGTTGTTCGTTCGACGATATTGCTGTCGCCGGTGTTGGGGTGCGACGTATCGTCGATGTTGTTGCATTGTGATGTTGTTGAGGTTGTTGTTGGATGATTGTCCAGAAACGGCAAAGGGGGTATTTCTGTTATCATTTCAGTTATATCTTATGTTGTTGTTAATATAACTGTTATGTATTACGATGATGATTGTTGTATATGCTCACCCTTTGGGGGCTGTTTCTGTTGGACAGGTTACAGGACTATGCGTGAGACAGGATAGTGGTGAAGGACTAGGTGTGTCTAGTCAAATAGTCCTGTAGTTGATAGTAGATAGAGACAGTATATCTTATTGTATTATTTGAGTTGTATGTGTGTATTTATTATATTGTTTCTGCTACACTGACGTAGATAGTGTGGTGATTGCACTATTTTGTCGTATATGCATTATATTATTACGTCGTCGAAAAGAAAAATTTTATGCATATGACGTCACATGTTGCATGATTACGTGACGAGGTTTGGGGCGCCACATGATCAAAGCTCCTACACTAATTTCGGGTGAAAATCCTTGTAAACTTGGCTTGACCAAGATGAGGTGAGTTCTGACGTAATCAAATCTCTTGGATTGAGGTCGGGTGAAAATCCTTGTAAACTTGGCGTGACCAAGATGGGGTGAGCTCTGACTTGATCAAAGCTCCTGGACTGATATTAGGTGAAAACATTATCTGCAACAATCTCTTATAAAAAAGTGTAATTTTATAAATGTGACTGAATATGACATTCAAAAAAGATGTTCTTGCAACAAAGGTAACTGACAAAATAAAGGAACCTAAAGATATAATAATATCTAAGCATAGTATTTGCGAAGGTGATAAGCATTCTATGGCCTCTTCAATTTCTTCTCTGCAAGGTCTTCCAATTAATAGGCACACGAACTGAGCTTCTCTGCTACCTTAGAAAGGTCCCTCCCATCTTGGATCCATCTTTCGAACATCATCATCTTGAATCTTCTTCCAAACTAGGTCTCTCCATCTTGAAAGCTTCTCTGGATGACCTTCTTGTTGTAGGATCGGGCTATGCGTCTCTTGTAAGCTTCCATTATTATGACCGCATATTATCTTTTTTCTTCCAAGAAATCTAGGTTTGCTGCCTTTTTTCATCATTCTGCTCATCATAGAACATCACTCAGGAGGTCTCTTCACCGATTTCCGTCGAAAGGACTGTCTCATTTCCATAAACAAGGTTGAAAGGTGTTTGCACTAGGTTTGGATCCGACATCCCTGAAACTATCTTCCATTGTCAGATATCAACTTCATCGAGACTCCAAACTTACAGACAATGTAATGCTTGAAGTAAATATTACAAGTTGTTAATTTAGTAATGTGATATTACTAAATAATTAATGATTTTTAAAGAGAGAAATATGACATATTTTGATCCTATTAAGTTCGAATGATTAGAAATTTTGATATAACGTAGAAAACTCAAAGATATAGAAGTTTCATGTTTTGAGTTTTGGAAAATTTGATCGTTTGACTTATCTAAAAGGATATACCGGTGTTAAATGTTAAATATTATATATTATATTATTTTATTAATATAATATAATATTTAAAAAATTAAAAAAAATAGAAAATTGATTGAGTCCGTGGAATTCATATTGAACTCGGTAGAAGGAATGAACAGAGGAGAGGTGGGAGGGAAAAAAAACAGGAGATACCATTTTTTATTTTCTTTTCGATCTTGTGACTTATCGATTTATCCAATCGACGAACCGACTTCAGTTCTGGAATCGTTGACACGAGATCTTCGATTTGATGTATAAATTTTATAATTTTGGTGATGTTTGAAATTCGTCGATTTCTGGAATAAATCTGATAAATTGTTAAATCATATTGAAATTGAAGATTGTTGAATATTGTATGATTTTAATGAAGTAGAGAAGAATATAATGATGTTAGTTTGAATATTCCTAATTTATTTTAATTAGGGATTTTTAATTGTTGGATTGAGATTGGAGAGTTGTTTGTCAGTTGTTATTAATTCTGAGTATATATTCGGAGTCTACGTAGTATAGGCTACACATTGATAGAAAGTTTTCATAATTTTATGGATGTTGTAAAATAACCTATTATTTGAAATTAATTAATTAGGATGTATTTGATGGTCTGTGAATTAAATACTCCAGAATATTAAATTGTTGAACGATAATAATTTATAATCGAGTTTTATATTTTGTTGAATTAATTGTTGTTGGGCTATTTGATGTGACGCCACAGACAATGTTCTTCCAGAGAAACCCGAGGACCTCATTTTCAGTGATCTTAGACAAAGCCTCGGCCTCCACCCATTTTGAAAAATAATCAATGACAACAAGCAAGAGCTTTTGATGGGCTAGGACTATGGGAAAATGTCCCACAATATTGATTCCTCACTGGCCAAACGGGCAGGCTGCCACTATACACTTCATCAATGTGGCTGGTTGATGGTGAAGCTTAGCATGACGTTGGCAGCTGTTACATGATATGACGATCGTTAGGGCGTCTTTCTGCATAGTTGGCCAGAAATACCTCGCTAAAAGTGCCTTTCGTGCCAAGAAATAAGCTCCCAAGTGATTTCCGCAACAACCTTCGTGAATCTCTCTTAAGCACTTGAGAGGAGGCCGAGAGAGTGACCTCTTGTAGAAAGGCCCATCAATAAGTATAAAATCGAAGACTTCTTTGCTTCAGCATGTATGCCTTTCGTGGATCTCTGGGGAGCCCTCCCTCTTTCATGTACCCCAACAACTCAGTGCGCCAGTCGTTGTCTTCGAGTTCAGGAGGTGGGGAGTTTGAGTAAGGACTTAATTCCACCTGGACTACCACATCTCTGGAGATCTGCTTAAGCACAAGTTCAGTAAAGAGCTCTTTGGCCGACTCAACTACCTTCACGAATTCCATTAATCTCTCATTCTTGATATCATAAGATCCATTCATTTGACGGGTCATCAAATGAGAATCAGATAATATATGAACCCGGGCTGCTCCCACCTGTCGTGCTGCCCTTAGACCAGCCAAAACTGTTTCGTATTCTACCTCATTGTTAGATGCCCTGAAATCTAATCTTACAGCCCATTTTACTTCATCCCCATTGGGAGAGAATAATAGCACTCCTACTCTGCTGCCTTCACTGGTGGACGAGCGATCCACATGTACCTTCCATAATCTTCTGTTATGGCATGCAGAGTCTCGGCCAGGAAATCGGCCAAGGCATGTGCTTTGATTGTGGTCCTTGGTTCATATTGGATGTCGTACTCCCTTAGTTCAATGGTCCACTTAACCAGTATTCCTGAGATATCTGCATGAGTCATTATCCTTCCGAGAGGACTATTGGTGAGGATCATAATAGGATGAGATAGAAAGTATGGTCTTAACCTTTGAGTCGTCGTGACCAAAGCTAGGGCAAGTTTCTCCACCGTTGTATACCTGAGCTCAACCCCTTTGAGCGCATGGGAGATGTAATACACGGGGTTCTGTTTGGTGTCTTTCTATTTGATTAAGGTCGAGCTTACAGCTGTTTCGGTGACTGAAAGATAGACATATAATTGCTCTTATGGGGCTGGTTTTGCTAATATGGGGAACTTAGCTAGATACTTCTTTAATTCTTCAAAGGCCTTTCTGCATTCTTCATCCCATTCAAACTGTTTAGCTCTTCGGAGAACGCGGAAGAATGGCAAACTTCGGTGTGCTACTCTCGAGATAAATTGCGATAAAGAGGCAATTCTTCCAGAAAACTTTTGGACCTCCTGGAGATTTCCAAGAGATGACATAGATTGAATGACCTTTACTTTTTCGGGGTTGGCCTCAATTCCTCTTTATGTTACCATATATCCCAGAAGATTTCCGCTCCTGACTCCGAAGGTGCATTTCTGGGGGGTTCAACTTCAAACCATAAGATCTCGGGGTAGCAAATGTCTCCTTGAGGTCGGCCATGAGGTTAGCTGAACTCTTGGATTTCACCAAAATATCATCTACACAAACCTCATTATTCCTTCCCACTTGAGCTGAGAAAACCATGTTCATGAGTCTTTGGTATGCAGTTCCTGCATTTTTTTAATCTGAAGGCATTGCCACATAACAGAATGTCCACTCACAAGTTATGAAGCTTACTTTATCTTGATCATCCTCTGCCAGTGAGATTTGATGATATCCCTGATAAGCATTCATTAAGCATAAGTATTGTTGACCTGCGGTGGAGTCAACCAGCTAATCGATCATTGGCAAAGGGTAACAATCTTTATGGCAAACCCTGTTGAGATCTATGAAATCGACATACATAATCCATTTTCCCGAGCACTTAGGGACCAAGACAACATTTCACGACCATGTTGGGAAAAAACATCTCGTATGTGTCCTGCCCTAAGCAACTCTTCCACCTACTCCTTTATTAGCTTCTCTTTTTTAGGGCCAAAGTGCCTTCTCTTTTGTTTGACGTGTCGGGCTTCGAGGAGTTCATTGAGGCGGTGCTCCATGACCTTTGGACTAACCCCATGAAGGTCTTGCAGGGACCAGGTGAATACATCGGAGTTGGCTTTTAAACAAGCCAATAGATCATTCTTAGTTTTGGGGTCCAGGTCGACTGCAACCCTAGCGTTCGCTGGATTCCTATCTCCACTATCTCTAGCTCTTCTTCAAATGTGATGTGAACCTCCTGTTTGGAGATCATTCTTTGTTGAGTCCAATCATCCCTACCTCGGACCTCTTTACTTCTACTTTCACCTCATCTACATAGCAACGGCGTGAAGATTTCTGGTCTCCACATGCAACTCCTACCTCGCTCCTCGCAAGATACTTCTGCTTTTGATGGTAAGTAGATATGACAGCATGGAAATCGGCTCCCATTATATGAAAAAAGGGCATCCACCACATTAAAACATGTCATTTTGGTGATGCGGCATGGTCCCATCCCCAATGATAAGGGGAGCATAATTTGTCCAACGGTTTGGACTGCATGTCCCATGAAGCCAAATAAAGGCGTAGAAATGGGGTCAAACTCAAAGCTGTCCACCTTCATTTGATCAAGGGTTATTTTGAAGAGAATATTGACTGAGCTCCCAGTGTCGACGAAGATTCTCGTCACATCATATCTGGCGACAGTGAGAATTACTAACAAGGCATAGTTGTGAGGTGCCACGACACCTTTCAGGTCACATGGTTTGAAGTTGATAATTGGGCCAAACTTGAGAGCAATGTCTCACCCAAAGCTCTCCAATTTCCTACAATGAGCTTTGCATGATCTGTCTGAATCTCTGTCAATTGCACCACTGAATATCATATGTATGACACTCGGGTAGGATCGTTAGCTATCTATTCAATATGAGGTATTTACTACCATGGTGGGTCAGCTCAGCCCCCCTGATTAGGATGGATCTCTCTGGGCAGGGCTCTCTGATTCACCCATGGTGTCCCCGATCTCTCATGCTAGCTTGATATTGTCCCTCAAGCCGGGTTAGGATGTCCTTTATGTGTGGATCCTTTTGCATGATTCTTTGCACCTCTTCCCTTAGTCTTTGGCAGTCGTTAGTATTGTGGACATATTCTTGATGGAACTCGCAGAACGTATCCGATGGAGGTAAACGTAGGCTTTTTTCGACTTGTTTCGGGCGTTCTAACTTTTTTTTTTCTTCACAGATTGTCATGGCTCTTTCCAAGCTCATAGCTAATGGGGCATAGGGAAAAGGGCCCGAGCTTCGGCCTCGTTCCTCAACTCTCTCTTCAAGCCTTTTTCTTCTTGGCTCTACCTTCTCATCCCCCTTGTCTTTATCTCCTGGCTTCACATCTGTACGCCTCTGTCTCTATGCATCTTCAAGATTTACATATTTCTCAGCCCAGTTTAGGAACTCATCAAAGCTCTACCAGAGGATTTTTCCCCAGGGAATTGAAAAAATGTACCCCCCGGAGACCCTGTGTAAAGGAATTTACCAACGTCTCGGTACCGACGGCTAGACCTACATGGCCGCTCTATTGAATCGTTTTATGAAATCTCTTAGCGACTCTGTCTCACCTTGTTTAACATTGAACAAGTCCAGAAAGGTCTTCAAATATCTCTTGCTTGTGGTATCTGGTTCATAAAGACATTGTTAAATTCTCGGAAGCTTGTAATAGAATAAGGTGGTAGCAGATCGAACCACCTCTAAGCCGGTCCTACTAAGGTCGTAAGGAAGACTCGTCACTTCACCCCATCTAAGTATATGTGCAATAGGGAGGCATTGTTGAACCTCCCCAAATGCTCTTCAGGGTCGGTATTCCCATCGTAGTCCCTGACGATTGGCTAACGGAAGTTGAGTGAGAGCTCGGCCGAGACATTTCCAATCAACATGTTACCATAATCTGGGAGGTCGGCTCGGTTTGTGATGGGAGGTCGGCCATATCTTTCTGATTGACGAGATTACGGGCGTTTGGGAGGTCGGCTTAGATGACCTCCTGACGGGCTATGTTATAAAGATGACCTTCTCGGACTTTCTAAATACCTTTGTGGGTTTTACTTTTTTTGATTTCCGAAAGTGAGCTGGACTTACCTTTGGAGGGAGATCTTTCATATTTTCGAGATCCGGGATATCAATTCAAAATATCAATATACAACAAAGGTATGTTTTTGAAAACATGCATATATGTCATTATTCATCACACAGATTAAAGATTTAAGTTGGTGGTGGTTTGTCTCACTCTACAAAGACTCCAAAATTAAATGTGTATACATACATTTGATTTGAAAGCTAAAAATAAAACTCATTAATATTTAATTGTCTCTCGATTAATGAATGAATGCATGCGCTCTCTTCTTACGTGGGAGGGTGTATATGTACTTGAAACATATATCATTTCTTGTACTCTGATGTGGTGTTTGAAATTGTATGTGGTACCTCAAATATGGAATTTGTGCTGGAATTCTAACGGAAAAAGGAAAGAAACACGTCATGAATAGAATATTGATTTGATAAAAAGAATGATCTAGAATATGGTATCATTTTGATCGGCTGAGTATATTTATATTATTCTGAATATTTTCTTGACGATTTTTTTATACATGATTCCCCACAAGCTAAGGTTACGTTATTTATAAATTCTTAATTTTTTTAAGAATTTAATGCATCAAGATTTCAAATATTTATATATGTTTTTCAATTCACGGTTTTACATGAAGTGTAGTAGTAAGTTTACGCAAGGGTGTTGAAGTTCAATGTGGTGAGCATAAGGTACACCATGATTGGGTGGAAGAAAGGAGGGGAGAAGTGGAGATTCAAGTCCCCAAAGAGATTGATGGATATCATATCACGTCAATTGGCGCGTTTACTCCGCCAATAGGGCTTTGCCAAGTGTCCCCACATTAACATCTTTATTTTTATTTGGTTTTTTAATGGACGAATTTTCATTATTTAATTTTATGTATAATTTGATAGTCGGATGCACACGGTCATTAATCACAACTTTACTATTGAGATATATATAAATTATTGTTAATCAATTAAATACTCAATTAATGGTCCATATATATATATGGTAATTAAAACCATTCTTTAGTTTCTATTATTATGAATGTGGGTTCTAGATAATATTTCTCGAATCCAAAATAATAGAAATAAACTTTTTAGCAAAATGTACTCAATTCGACCTCTACAAAACATTATATATGTACCTACAGATCAGTAAAAATAAACGTAGAATTAAAAAGGTTTTTTTTTTAATATATAATATATATGCACAGTTGTGGGAGTCACTTTATACGTGTCCATTTATATTCTCTGTGAGCTTTAGTTTCAAAGGAAGAAAGTGAAGTAAGAAAGGAGACAATTAGAAAAGGAACGGAGTAGAAAGTTTAAGACAATTAAAAAATTGAAAAGAAAAAGGATCATAAAGTGACACGTTTCCACTCTTTGAATAGTTAAACTAAATATTATATAATATATATATATATATATATATATGTATATTCGTTAGATATTGTATTGATCTTAAAAATGACTAATATCTATTTATATTAGAATATCAGTGTGAAATCACGAGCATAATTCATATGTTTCAAACATTAACAAAGTAATGATATTTAACTTTAAATTAAAAATAAATAATAAACAACCTAGAGAAAATTGAGAATGAGATAGGATGACTTTGTGAAAAAAGCAATCCAGTCTTTGGCCTAACAATTGTGCGTTTTTAGTTTTTTGTTGTTTGTGCATTACGTTGTCAAATTATATATATACAAAAGTGCTATGCCGCTTTTTAATCCAAGAGGGGACCCAACCCGCTCCTTTCATCTCTTTACACGAAATTAAATTGGACCTTGGGGGATATATATATAATGATGAAGAAGAAGAAAAGTATTCGGTATTTTGCCCTACAATTAATTAAGAACAAGAAAAGTATACGGTACTCAAGAAACAAGAGTACACATCCACTTTATGTTTCTAATTTTATTTTTAATATATTTTCAGGAATATTTTTTAAACAAGGATCTTCTTCCTGATGCTTCTTGGGCAACAATTTTTTTGTACCCATCTGGGATTGGCGTTACTAAATTATATTTTATTCAGAAAAAAAAAAACCCCCACGTGGGGTATGAAAGTGGAGCTGAATATATCAACTTTAATGTGAATTTAGCATTATGTGAATGTGGGGGATTTTCACTTTTAAAAGTCAGATTATAGGAATCCTATGTCTTCCAAAATTTCTATTCATATATTCAATTCTTTATTAAATTTAAGTGAGGCTACATATCCGCCCGATGGTAGTTTAGTCCTGTTTCGTCCTCATTTACTTCACATCTTTACATAGTAGAGATTTATTATAGGCATGTTTACACATACATGAAAAGTTCAAACGAAATTGGAGATTCTCGTGAAATTTTTAATTAGTTCTAAATATTAAAATAAACATAGATACATATGGATTGTAGAAAAAAAACAAAATTGTTTGGATTAATTCATTAATCATGTTTGAACTTATATAAAGTTAGAGCCAACAAGACTAAAATCAAGGTCAAATTAATGAACATAAATAATTTATCTAAAAGATAAGTAAAGTCCACTACTAATCCACCCTAGTTACATGAGAGAAAAAATATAGATCCTCCATTTATACCCAAAAAGAAATGGAAAATTAAGAAAATCCAGGGAGTGACACACACACACACACACACACACACACAGAGATATGTGTATATATATCACTGGTATATCAATGTCAACTTGGCAGATCATCAACCAACATTGGATCAGGTTGAATTTTTTCAGGACCTCTCTTATCACATATTTTTCCTGTTTAAATCTGATATTTTTATTATAAATCTAAAAAATTAAGTAATATATAAAAAAATTCTCCAAGCCATTGTTGACGATATATGAAACAAGCTAGAAAAGGCACATGTATGACGTTACATAAATCTAATTAGTCGGATTTCTATTTTATGAAATAAAGATAACTAAAAACATGCACCAGTTAAGAAATAAATTTAATGCTTACATTAATAATATTGCTTAATGCATCCGGTTCCTTAATTCATGAATTTACGAATTAATTAATGTGCACGACATCTATATATGTAGACTTTGTACATTGATTTCATCTCGCGACCAGCTAGCTAGATCGAGTTATATATGCATTTTGGGAATATGTATATATAAATTAAATAGAATGAGACTCGATCGATCACAAATTAATAATATGATATAATCACAACATTACATAAATGGCTTCAAAATGGTTTATAAGCTAGAGATGGTCGGCTATATATTATTAAATAGCATTTGGAGCTAGCCCAAATTAAAGAGCTAAATATTAAATAACTCATGACGACGTACAAGAATATAATGAAGCATTAGAAGCAGTAATTCTAAGCTCTAAATCTAATGCATTAATTAATATATTAATTACTACATTAGCAAGCTCCTGATTATTTCTGCTTGAGCACTGTCCATCTCCAAAAGCTCCAATAATCGGTCGCTCAGATTATCTACCTCTCGATGCAACTTACGAATGTAGTTACAAGTCTCATGCAACACCTTTGTAGCCGACACCTGCCCGAGTTATTCACATTAATATTCAACCATAACTTAAAAAATTTGCTGCCCAAAATGCATAATAATTTTGAAGGTGAGCATTAATTAAATGAGGATTAATTGGGGCTGTGGGCATGAGCCGCAATGTGCAAAAAAACACACCACGTACCTTGATATACATAGGCAAAAATGAAGAATAAACACCCGGAGAATTTAAAAATGGTAGGAGATCAAGAAGAAAATTGCATAGAGCATATAAGAAGGGAAAAGTCCAAACGATAATAATAATTATGATATATATATTGTAGTAAACCTTATCGGATCGTGATCTGTTAATGCTGGTCTCAGGTATAAGTTGTTGCAATTTGGACACAAGATCAGAGATCTGATCGTCACTTATCCTGGAAACTCCTGCAGATTGCCTCGAACGAGATCTCCTGCTAGACATTGTCAGCTAATACCAAATGTAGAAAGTTTTGAAATAGCTAGATATTTTTCAGTTCTTTTAATAACTCAAAAGATAAGAATTAGTTATGGATAGGGATCGAGCCATGAATATTAGCAGAGAAGGAGATATGAAGGCAAGTGCATGGGATAAAGAAATGGGCTACGCCTTTCCTTTTTTAAATAGACTTTGATATGTGCGTGTGAGAGAGAGACATACAAAATTGATTGGAGGGTTGGACGGATAATTAAAATTTTGAAATAAAAATCAGTTTGAATGGGAATAATCTATAATTATTTTTTGTTAAATAAGAGTGAGTTTTCTTTTTTCCTTTTTTGGGATACAATGGGGGCACAGAAATTGAAACTCTCACAAGTGAGACTTTAACTCTACATCATTAAATATGAGCAAGTTTTGTTACTTGTGCTAATTTGTTCAGATACAAATATTTTCAGATTGTCGACCACTTGATTATAAGTGCCTAGCTATTATACTAGATTACGCATGCATATCAATTATATATAAGCATTTTTTTCACCGGATGTATATTATTATATATGAGTAGATCTTTCATAAGACGATCTCACGGATCTTTATTTGTGAGACGGATCAATCATGTTTATATTTACAATAAAATTAATATATTTGACATAAAAAGTAACACTTTTTCGTGGGTGCCATATATAGAATATATGTTTCACAAAATTGACATGTGAGACCATCTCACAGGAAAATAATTTATTTAATACAAGCCTGTTATTTATATAAGGTGAATAATTCATCGATGAAACATTATTTAATGTGATTTTTGTTTTTTTTTTTGAAATAACTTATAAGTACGGCCTCAAGCGGTGGTCCATGGTTTCCAGGCTGACTAATATGTGAGTGTGTGTGTGTTGGACTGATTAAGGATCTTTTCTCTCAAGCGCTGGCCTAATTGTATTTATCATTTATATGAAATATCAAAAAGATATAAAAACCTCTTATACATCTTAATTAACTATGTTTTACAAAATCAGAAGCATTTCAATTATAATTAATTTGCAAGAGATTTACGCTCGATTTAAAAACAATATTGTATTTGAAAATGGTCATTAATTCACTTTATATAAGAGATTACGTACATGTTTTTTTTTAAAGGTTTTCACGTGAACCAAATGCTATTTAATTTCCCATCTACGTACATAAATCAAATACGTATTTAAATTAAATAATAATCACGTGTACAAGTGGTACTTTATGGGAAATGTAATTGCAATCGTATTGTCGGTAACAAAATTTTTTGTTGTTTCCAAAACATAATCATGTGTGTCCATGTCCTTATATTCTCTTAAAAAATGTGTCCATGGATTTTTAATTAATTCTTTCGTAATAATTAAAAATATTCCAAACTTTAGAACTACGATATATCGAGACTCGAGTACAGTACTTATAATAATATAACATAAGTAATATATCAATTGGAGCCAACCGCCCGTCACGTGATGTCTGAAGGGCGATCAAAATCATTGTCGCGTAGGAGGTTGACATAGCAGCTCATTATGTACTCCTTTGGCCTTAGCCCCATGCATGCAAATGTCTCACAATTCTTGTTATAACTTTATGAATAAGAAAATTGGATATCACATTTTATACACAATCAGGGCTACGATTTAAGTTGTAATTGAAATATTATTTTTCTAAGTTGAAGCAATTACTAATTAATCAAACGTTCTCTAGCAACTTCATACATACACAGTTTTAAGTCAAGATCTTAATTTTGGTATAAAATTATTTTGGTTTGAGTTTTTTGTTCTGTGATAATATTTTATTTATTTTTTGTTTTCAGCCTGTTATTTCACCTCAATTAAAGGTTCCATCAATGATCCTATGAAATATAAATTCAACTATATATAAACTAGTGTACATATACTATGGCAATTAATTAAATTGAAGGTTCCATGGATTGCCAGTTTGATATATTATGTTGTTGCTGCTGCAGGCACGCACACATTGCAAAGACAAAAGTGAATATACCCAACAACCCAAGTAGGTGCGTGCCATTAACTAGCTAGGTACATAAATTGCCATAACGTGTATGGACCAGGAAGCACAAACAAAAGACACACAGATTTTATATATATATATATATATATATATATATATATATATATATATATAACGTCGATCACACCCGATCAGTCAGTTATCGGTTATAATTTCATCTTCAAGAGTTGCATGTGCTGTGTTCCCCATCTCATCAGTTACAACATTAATTCTTCCGTTTATTGCCCATCTCTGATGCATATATATATATATATATATATATATATATATATATATATATATATATATATATATATATATATATTATGTGTACTTTCAACATAAGATTGCATGCGGCTTTTAGCACTCATTATATAATATAATCGATTAAATGTAGTAGTTAATTATAATATGATCTTTTACTGATCAATTATTGAGTATTTACGTACAAATGGTCTCTAGCTAGCTACTATATATATATATGTTTTCATTGTTTGATAAAAGTGGTTGCGTAATATATAGGTCTTCTTTTAAGCTCGTTTCGGGTCTACATTAATATCACAAAAGATTGGTACAAAACAGCCAACTTGCAACACAAACTGCAAAATTAATCTCGATAATATATATGTTCATTAAATTATCAAAACCTAACAGACCCATTATTTGGAGTTTATGTATGCCATAAAATTAGTATGCCCGTAGACCCCATCAAGAAAGACACTTGTTATAGGTAAAAAGTGCTCTCAGTTTACAGAGAACATGCATGCATTTTCTATAGACCTTACTTTTGATTGCCAATTTGTTCACTTGACACACAAATAAATATGCATCTTCATTAATTGGTGTACCACCAAAACGATTGATAGAATAGCACCAACAGAGATGGATCGAAGTACTAATTAAATACCTGCAACCACCCTTGTCGTCGTCTCAACTAAATTATTGTTTTTCATGTAATATTATTTAAAAGTAGTATAACTATTATTGTATCTATGTTTAATCCTTGATGATCGATCCTTCCCCAGAATCAAAATTCTCAATTTCATATATCATGATGGATCTCATTACGATATATATATATGATTAAAGATCTTCAGATTCTTTTTTATTATTATTATTATTATTATTATTATTATTAAATAAAAGATCTTCACATTAATTCTAACACGAAAGTTGAATAATTATTCTAACACGAAAGTTGAATAATTCTAAAACATGTCACATTTAATAAGGCATCATCAAGTTGTGTCACATGTCCTCCAAACAAGTGCTTAAATGCATATGGACATATATCAAGGCTTTTAAGAATTAATAAGGTTTCTGTGGACAGGGTCACAACAGAATTTTTGGGTTACATATTGCTGCATATGAACCACTTGAACATCAGATCAATAATCCAAAGGTGCATGGAATTGCAACTTGTCTGGGCATTTTGGTTGAAATTTCTTATTTTCATTTTTAAATTGTTTTATTACCTAATTATGTGGTGGATTTCAAATTTTTAAACAAATGGAATCATTTGAAATCTATCTCACAAATATATATTTTCCTCAAATCCAAACACAACCTAATAATTGAAGTGTATGTACTCACTAAATATCTTAGACTATATAGTTTTATTAATTTGTGAGAGTCGATTACTTAGCTGGCCAGCTCAATTTTTTTTAAGAGATAGAAAGGTAAGTACTGTAAGAGGGATCATTTTCTTTGATTGAGGGAGGAGATATTTTTAAGAAACGACGTGTAATGTTTTTTTTAAAAAAAACAAAATTCTTTTTGGTCATTTATCCAATCTTGACGCTTAACTGTGTTACATATGGCAAGTTTTCTCTCTTTTTCATCCATCTTTTATTGGAAATCCAAAATTAATAGATGAACGTAGTCATTGATTAGACTTTAGAATGTGAGAAGCCACGCCATCCATGCCACTGCTTGTGCCGGTACTCACTAAAATGCAATGGGATATATCTTCTACTGATAAAATATATATTTTTTCAAAAAAAAAAAGTTCCGGTAGACTATGAAACAAATTCATTGAAAGAAAATATTTCATGCTCCCCTCAAGGTTTCCTCAAGGTTTAGTCCTACGCTGGCAAAGTACTAACCAAAGCCAAGGAATGAAAAATATAAAATTTACAAGTGAGCAAAATTTAGCCATCACCTAAAAAGACATCTCTAGACGCGAGAGTTGTTGACCAAATATTTCGAATATAAATAATTTGTTGATGAACTCCAATGCACGTTTGTAATGTTTTTTTTAAGAAATGTTTTTTCACTCACTTTAGCCACAAAAATATGAAAAATCTCTTTTAGTATACAATTTAGATATTCTGTAATTGTAGCTGACTAAATCAAATCAGATATGATGATATTATGAACAAAGCAATCAAAACATAGGACTGACCGCTTCAAAAATAGGACTGATGGCCTCAAAATGCTATTGCATTGTCTGGATGTCGTCTCTCTCACAGACCCTTGTTTCATTTTCAGCCCACCATTTCTCTGCCTCTTCTTCTGTGATATGTTTTCTTCTGTAGCAAGCAACGAAACTGCTGAGTGAGGTGACCGAGGTAAACCCGTACAAATATAAATGACAGCCTAAAATACTGTAATATCATTTACAAAATAAATAAATGACATTGAAATAGAATCATTTGAAACTAAAATATATTTTAATATTCACCATGCAGAAACTAACATTTATTATAATAGTCAAATTATTATGTGCGGCATGCAGTTTGAATTCACGATGCGGTTCCCTATATCTGAGAAGACTTTGACATCCGTACCCCACAACCTGCACGCTCGTATGAAGTTAGAGTAGTATGCTCAATTTACAGTAGTATTTTAGGAATCAAGAAACAATGATAAGAAAAGATCAAACTAACCAGCAGTCAATTCCGACGGCATTAGCCCCTTCTTTATCAGCCTTTTTATCATCTCCCACATGAACCGCTTTACTGGCCTCTACAGATATCTGATCTACAACATTACTCAGTTTAAATACTAAATATAGGACAAATGAGCCATCTGTACAATAAAAAATAATCACCTAGAAATTCGAGGTATATGACTACATGGAGCAACAACATCCAAGATAAAGACTTTAAATGACAAGCCAAGTAAATACATTAGCTTTCAGTAACAGATGGATACGAATAAGACATGATATATCAACGACTCGTAAAATGGGTTAGCGGCTTTTACACATACCTAAAGCAGCTCTAAATATCTTCCCGTCTGGCTTCTCGTACCCGACCTCTGAGGATATGATGACAGCATCAAATCTAAACCCAAAAAAATAATAATTATTGTAATAAATAGTAGAAAAGTCCAACGCCCTAGGCCAAATTTGAGTTTGTTCGACCAATAGAATGTCCTACAAGATTTCCAAAATTTATTTTTTTAAATAGAAAAACTTAGCTCGCCAAATGCCAAAACAAAATTTAGTTGCAAGCACTAGCTAACCATTCACAAGGAAACTTTGGTACTCACAAGTCTAACACATTGAGGTCCTTCAATAATTTCCTCAAGCGGGTGTCAAAGTTGGACACGACAGCCATTTTGACTGAGAAATTATTCAGTTAAAACATGAAAACAGGTTTAAAATGACAATAGCAATTTTTAAGATTCAATGATGGATGCAACATAATGTAAAGATACAAGATGACCTCCAGAATCTTTCAAACACAAAATCGTTTCATAAGCTCCATCAGGAAGATGCCATGCATCCCCATTTGCATAATACTGTTAAAAGAACAGATCAGATCAGATGCTAGAAACCAATTGTGTTTTACAGGTACCATTACCTAAAAATTCTGTGTGTAATGTGATAAATAAAGTTAAAGAGAGCAATCGATTTTAACAACTAGAGTTCAGAAAGCTCGCCTCATATACTTCTTCAAAGTAATCCTCATTGTCACAACCCGTGGCCTCAGAAACCACAAGTTTCCAAAATGGTTTGCCATCACCCTGTCAATTATAGAAAAATTTCGGTTATTAGTTTAAAGAAACTTGATGCTTTTAAACTCAACCAACTTGTTAGGACTCCCACTACATCAATAGTTGTTTCGTGAGTCTAAAATGTCCTCTATTTTAGTCGGATTTTGAGCACATAACCAGGTGAAGATATAATTGGTCTCTTTCTGATTTTTTCACATTTAACTCTTTAAATGAATTACATTGCGAAAAATGATTCCTTATAACACCTACCTCCAGTGGATAATTGAGTACATTTCAAACACACATGACATACACAAAAAAAGTGCCAATGATCAACAACTCTTATCACATAGACTAGATCATCCCAACGTCACAAATATCATTCATTGAAGTAGCATGTATCCTATATGAACAGAATCAGAGGACTGAGATCCAAAAAGCATGAAAAAGAAGAGAGATTCTTGAATGTGTTTGTCCTGCCATTTAATTAATTTCTTGAAAATTCCTGTGAAACTCAGGAGGCATATAAACCTGGTAACGAAGTTTTTCATGCCAAGGAGCAGAGAAACCTCTTTTGAAGCCTTGTTTTATCTCAGCTGCAGTAGTTTGTAAACCTGTATTTGGCACCATTCCAAGAACAATCATTAACACTAGAATTCAACAACCATGCCATATAATAGAAATAAATTGACACCAAGATATCATCTTTACCGATAAAATTAATTCCAATGTTAGGAAAAAATATATCAAATGTCATATCTAATTTTATGCCAAAATAGAATCGATCATGTCCTGGCTCAAACTAACCATATTTTTGGCCAATTGTATAATAAGTGACTTCAACTGGCTTAGCTAATTGCAAGAGTGTGCCCCCAGCATCCAATAACAATCCATCATACGCTCTTTTCAAAATTCCTCCTCTGCCTGTGCCAAAAAAAAAAGTACACGAATTCATACAGCAGATAAACACCAAAAGATTTTTTTTTAAAAAAAAAAACAGCACTATGGGTCTGATATGCAGGCTGAGGTCGTAGGATCAACCCCTCCGCCGGCGAAATATCGTCCCTAGCGCAAGTTAGCAAATGGCGGCCTTCCTGACAACGGGCGCCACCATGCTTTTTGGGCTAGTGTTGTACGACGTGATTAACCTGAGTGAACATGGGCGCGACAAGAAATGGAAGATAATTGAATGGGAATCGATTTCAAGGGCTTGAATGCTCTGAGAACAGAGTAGGCCTCCATATTGCCTTTGTGCAGCTGAACAGCTACATTTTAGATTGTCAAAATTATTATTATTATTATTGCTATTATTATTGCTATTAAATTATTATTATTATTATTGCTATTACAGTTGTATAATTCGCGAGAATGAACAAGAAGGGTCTGCCAATTATTATTATTATTATTATTATTATTATTATTATTATCACCATTACTAGTGAGAAGTGACTCTCCATTGGTACCACGCATAAATGAATGGAACTAGCTCACGAGTTTTTTAGTTACTTTGAAAAATATTTTATTTATATTTCTTGTTTATCGAATTTGAGTTAATTTAAGTTGAATTTGAATATGTTCAAACTTAATTTCAAGTCGAATTTGAGTTTAAATTATTTCGTTCAATATTTCTCGGGACGCTCACAAACTTAAATATTTTATTAATATAATATAATTATTTATTAAATAAATATGTTTTGAATAAATCGAATACTTATTTTCAAGCAATAGTTAGAATAATTTCAAGCCGAATTGAACTCCAACTTTAATTCGAATCGAATTCGATACAAAAATTTTAAATTTTCGAACTTCGATTCGAAGTCAAACTCAAATAAAATTATGACAAAAACTTGTGTGAGACGGTCTCCGAGTCATATTTTATGAGACATATATTTTATTTGAGTTATCCATGAAAAATATTTACTTTTTATTGTGAATATTTATAGGATTGACAAGTCTATTCGTGAAACCGTCTTACAAGATACCTATTCTAGAACTAATACGAGTCGAATTTGAACCTTCAAAATTTCATCTTATTCGTTTACGCCCTAATCTTGGCCACCATATTTAAATATTAATAGGTAGTGTTTCTTTAGGGAGGAATTACGTATGGAGATATTGAAGCGTGGTTTAAATGTTTCAGATGAGATTTTGGGCAATTTTACCCGATAATTGTTTACTGGTTGTATTCAGGAATATAAGTGATGTTAGGATCGGTACAGGTTGGTGACAAAGAAAGAGGAGGATGAGAAAATTTTGGTGCCCAAAACAAATGTGGTCAAATGGGTGCTCCTTCAGCAGGCTGTTCAGGCAGTCGTCGCGACTATGCTCTTTGCTGTAAGCTCATTGATTTCTTTCAGTTTGCTGTATTAAACTTGTTTATTTTGCTGATACGTCAATTCATCAATGTAATAAATCTTGCCACGTAAAGAAATACTTTTACCTATAATAATATGAGTGACTCAATGGAGGGCCGAGGGGGAGGACTATTTTGTGTTGCATATGGAGCAGAGATGCATTCACAGTTCTAATAATAAGCATTGTTTTACTCCAACATTTAATGTCGTTCGCTTCTGAATTTGTCGTTTTTTGTTCATAACTAACTGGTTTTCAGTCGGTATTTTTTGTCGGTGAAAGTATGGAGGATGTTTTTGGTCAAAGGGACTTGTCGTTTCAAAATATTTTCCTAACCGTGTTCCTTGTTATGTGTTTTAGGTGGATTATTGTCCTGTGCAAGGGCATCGATAAGGAAGATGTTATCCTTATGATATTCTTCAAGTCGTTGAATTTTCGAAGTGTATCTATGTTGTTTTGTCATCCATACTGATTTATATAATAGTTCTTCCATCTTTTTTGGGTTTTGTCTCTGTGGCTTGCAGCATCTGAAGAGATTTAATCATCCCCGTGTTCCTTCTAGTGAGTGACATCTGCCTTATTTGGTACCAATGCAAAAACTAACCTTGTCTTCTTAAGTGTCACAGTGATCAATTTTTTATAAGTGGACCATTTAGATCATGGAAGTTAAAGTTTCTAGAAATTATCGATCTGCCAAAACTGTTTTTACACACACCTAAATATCTTCCCATCTGGCTTTTCCTACCCGAGTGTGAAACCTGATATGGAAAAGTTTCCAAATGGAGAAAGACTGGCTGATCTGGAATATTTTCCAAATATTGTTTTCTTCTTTTGTGATGCGTGCACGGAATCTGAAACCTGAGAAAGTATGGATTGCTTGAATAGGAACATAATTGGTTAGCGAACTTTTTTTACTTTATTATTCATTATCAGGCCTTAAAGCCTCTCTACTTAACTCTTTGTTAGTTCTCGGGGTGGCTGGGACATGAAGGCATTTTCAATTTTCCCTGTCAGTTGCTTTGTCTTTAGAACAAGTATTACAACTTCGGAGACATGAGTCAGCCTACTACTCAGTACTTTTATGGCATTTTTTCCACTTAACTTTTTCTCTGCCAGTGCAGAGGTCCTTTTGGGTGGGTCATGGATCCTCCATGTGTAATCATTTGTGGATATATATATGTCATCAAGGGGGCACCTGCAGTAAATGTTATATCACGAGTGGCTAAATGGCCTAATGAATATGAAAAAAATTAGTCAATTTCATGTATTTGACGGCAGCAGATTTTCTCAATTAATTAATTTCACTATGTGAATATTTTTAATTTAAATCGCAATAATGTCATATATTACATCCCTACTCAATGAATGTCGGATCCCTGCCTTTCTTATAGGTGCTCTCTTGATTTGAAAATAAACTAATATTCATGATCATGTAGGTTACTGGAAGCGACAACTTCGCACAACCTCATCCGGCTTCCCTCATTGTTCTTGCTCGACCGTTTTTTGTGGCAATGGTGGGTGGTATTAGATACATGGCAATATTTCATGCACGGATATAAAATGCACCACAACAAGTTCGTATACCGACACATCCACTCTCAGCATCACCGGCTTGTTGTCCCATACGCCTTTGGAGCTCTATACAACCACCCCTTGGAGGGTCTTATTCTAGATGCGGTTAGTGGAGCTTTATCTTTCCTTGTCTGACGAATGTCGCCTCGAACTTCCATCTTCTTCTTCTCCCTCAAAACCACCGATGATCGCTGTGGGCTATGGCTGCCCGGAAATCTTTTCCACCTTTTCTTCAGAAACAATTCGGCTTATCACGATATTCATCACCAACTATATGTAGACAAGTATAACTTTTCACAGACCTTTTTCATGTCATGGGATCGGATTCTTGGTGCTTATATACCTTATTCTATTGAGAAGAGAGCTGCCGGGGCCTTGGAGGCACGGTCTTGTAAAGAGTGCAAGGAAAACTAACTGAGACAAGGATTGCTACAATTACTGGTGTGTATCATTATAGTTTTTGTGTTATTTTTTCCCTGGTTGATGGTTTAGTGTTTTGTGGATTAAGATTTTATGTGGTATTATAGTTAGCTGTTTTCCGTGAAACTATTTGTTGGGCTGATGAAACTGTTAGCTTTTATTGGATAGAAAACTGGAATTTGTTTATATTTCAAGATCCAAAGTGGGTGATAATTTTTTTGTAATTTTCGAAGGAATTCAAGTATTTTTAGTCTGAAAACATATGGAGTCAGCCATCGAGTAGATGTTCAATCGTCCCCATACATGATTACAAGTTTAAGATGGCGCATTATAGACCCTTGTCACTTGTAGTATTTTGTAGTATTAATATTCTCTCAATTGAATTTTCTCCCAAAAAAATTCCCCCTGATTTTAGGTTGTTTTCATTTCTAAATAGTCTTCAACTTTTCTTGTCGACACAAATTACATCACTGAATTTTAACTAAAGATTATGTGCAACTGCCGTAATTTGTTGAAGTAGCCAATCTGCCATCTTTGAGGAAATCAGTCCCTCAATCTCCGAAAAACCATGAGCCCAAAATCTGAAAAGGGAAATTGTTTGATAAAATTGATATGCGATTCGTTCCCAATTCCTTCGTTTCAATATTTTGGCTCCTAAACATTGGTTGAATCTCCTATTGAGAACATGTACGATTTGATGGTATTGTTTTGAAGAATTTATCGAGTTAGGTAGTTATTGATTTCAATTAGATATCATGATATGCAGCATATGAATCGAGATTAAAAAAAATCGTTTAAAATCAAGATATTATTAATTGTGGATCAAGATTTTTCACTCAAATGATCCCGCTTTGTTTATTTTATTTGGTCTATTATTTTGTCAAAATTGATTCTTATCTAATTTTTTTGGGGTCAATAATTTAGTTGTTTTTCATTTTAAACGATGATGTGTCACTACATGTGAGCGCCACACGACGTCACATCAGCTCCACGTTGAGAAAATTAGTACTACAATAGAAACAAAAATAGTTTACAAAGTTTGAAATTAGACAAAATCACAAAATATAAATGTACATAATCAAAATTTCATTTTACATTCCCACCAAAATGTATCAACCTATGTAAAGAAAAAGATGTAACACATCTAAATATCATAATAAAAATTGCAATTTTAGCCACACATATATAGAATATCTTCATGTGAGACATGTTGATCTAATTCATATGTGAAGTGAAAATTAGTATTTTTAACATAAAATTAATACTTTTCATGATGGGTCGATCGGAAAAGAGATATGTCACAAATTTTTGTGGTAAGTTTTTTTAGGACTATGTACATTGTTTCTTGAAAAAAAAACTAATTTTAGAAAAAATTAACTCCCAGCATGTTCGGAAAATCGGATTTAATGGATTAAGATGAGAGAGACATTGTTTGCTACAGCCTGGATTTAGTTTCCTTAACTATTCAGTCTCCTATTTTATTCTCTAGGATAATATTTTATTTACTAGTTAGTTTCCTTTATTATTTTATTTCCTATCTAAATTAGGTTTTCTTTCAACACTTTGTTTCCTAATCAAATCGGATAGTATTTACCTTCAAAATAAAAAATAAAAAATCAGATAGTATTTTACAGCATTCTACTTATTTTCTTTCAACACTTCGTTTCTTAATCAAATCAATCTACTTATTTCATATCTTCTTGCTTCAATCCTCGCGCACCACGATCTAGTTTTGCTTCTTTTTCTGGTTCATGAAATCTTGAACAACACTATGGATTCATACTTCCGTGAATGTCGTCGAGAAGTTCATTTCGTTTCAACCCCAACTGTAAGCATAGAAACAGTCCCGCCTCGTTTGCCTGATCAGTTTCAAGCGACCTTTAACTTTACTTGTCAACAAAAGTACCGAAATTGGATTTTGCGTCAAGATTCTACGGAGTTAGAGTTTCTGGATGGGGTTGAGGCGCCTTTGGTTACCAAATCCATCCGGTACAATACAGAGAAAACCGCCCACTCCAAAATTTTAATGCACAGAAGAGTTTTCAGAGGGCTTAAAGATTTTTCACTGCCGTCGTTCGAGTGCTTCGAGTTGGCCAAAGTTATATCAGACAATGCATGGGACACTATTGTCGATAACATGCCACAAAGCGGCAACAATGTGAAAATTGATTTCAGTTTTGCTGTAGTCCATAAGCACATATTTGATGAAAATCTAGCCATCGATCTGGTGACTCAACAGTCCATGCAAGAAGTAGTCGAGCCTGCGACGGTTCCGGCTACGGATGCATCGATCAAATCTTTGAAGAGCAAGGTGATTGATTCTTCGGATGAGAATCAAGGGAGTTGCAGGGTTTGTTTGGAAGATTTCGAAGCTGGTTGCGAAGAAGCATCCATGCCATGCTCTCATATTTTCCATAAGGATTGCATCGAGAAATGGCTTAAAGCGAGCCACTATTGTCCTATTTGCCGCTACGAGATGCCAACAAATTGATCTAATAAGGACTTATATCACATGCCCGCACTTCATAATATGATCAATAAAATAATATGGAAATTTTTTTTACAAGTTTTTCGATTGGAAGGATGGATATTGCGATCTGCAGCATAGAAATTAAGTTTAAGCTGTGACGAACAAATTAAAGAATGAGTTAGCTAGATAGGTAAAATGTGATATGCTGAAAAAGTTGATTTTGTACGAGAGTGGTTGATGAATACTATTGTTTAACTCTCATGTATTATAATTTAAAAACTAGTTAGCCATGACCATTAACAATTTTTTGTTGGTTTGAGATGTATGTTGACATCGATTGATGAGATGCTAGCATAAGGGTAGTACCCTAATGCTAGATTCAAGGGCTCAAAATTGATTTGGATATGTGGGGTCCATAAATTTATGTAGACCCCACATGTCCAAATCAAAATTAAACCCTTAGATGTGGTGTAGGGCCCAAAATTGATTTGGATATGTGGGGTCCATAAATTTATGTAGACCCCACATGTCCAAATCAAAATTAAACTCTTAGATGTGGTGTGAGGGTACTACCCTTATGCTAGCATGAAATAATCCGTTGACATCATGTTTGTACCATTTTCAAGATTTTGGCTTCTCCACCATTTTCAAATTATGTGATTCACGTGACAAATTTACTTGTTTAATTCTGTGAATAAATAAATAATGTTTAGTGTACATATGGATTTTAATTGAAAGGAATGTAACTTTATAAATGTATATATATATATAATGTCTCATAACTCATGTAACTAGCACCAACAAAACTATTAAGAGTGAGTATCATGTGAGACCGTCTCACGGATCATAATCTGTGAGACGGGTCAACCCTACTCATATACACAATAAAAAATATTATTCTTAGCATAAAAAATAATACTTTTTCATGGATGACCCAAATAAGAGATCTGTTTCACAAATACGACTCAAACAAGTGTTTGTCAACTATTAAATACCAAAAAATTAGCTCTCCATATATATTTTAAATGGGCCGAAAGCTATACCACTACGAGGCCCAATCTAAACTCAGCGGTGGATCGAAAATTAGGGTTTCGTCCGCCGTATAAATAGAGCTCATATTCCACGTCTTCCTCCATAATCCGACAGCAGTGGAAAATGGTGCAGCGGCTCACTTACAGGAAACGGCACAGTTATGCCACGAAATCCAATCAACATCGTATTGTAAAAACACCCGGTAAAAATCCTTACTATAAACTTATGATAAATAATTCTGTTCGAGTTTTGTATTTGCTAGATTTGAATTTCGCGTTTTGTCATTCACAACTTTATTTTTCTGAAACAATGGCATTTGTTGTCGATTTTTTTATTCTTTTGTTATGCGTGTGAAAATAGGAGGGAAGCTAGTGTATCAGAGTACTAAGAAAAGGGCAAGTGGTCCTAAATGCCCTGTTACTGGAAAGAGAATCCAAGGGGTATTTACCTTTTCCTAATCTATTTGTCTAAATGTGCTTCAGTGATGTACTTAGTTTGATTGTGTATTGATCTGCTTTTCAAACTTTTCTGTTGGGCGTCGTCGGAAGGTGGAACTGTATGTGAGATCATCGTGGTGCAGAAATATTTCACTTGTCACTAATTATTTTCTGGAAGATGTTACCCTGGTGGACAATCATTCGACTAACTAAGCGAATAGTTAAAGTTTGGGAGTGGAAGCCTGAGAGATATTTGTGATTTCAAAGAAGAAGTTAGCAAGGAGTGTTTTTGTTGAAGAACCAGTTTTACAGCAATATATTGTTGTACTCTGGTGTTGAACTAGATTATCAAGTTATGTTGTAGATAGTTTGAACAACTAAATAAATGAGGTTTACGACGTTGCAGTTGTTAATAACCTCGTAAACCAATGATATTTAAAAGGACGTGGTAATTTATTAATAATTTGATGATTACTATCTTTCCACAGCTTGATTCTTCCGACCCGTCTCTTCCTGCTTAAATATTTACTATTCTGACCATACTTGACATTTTGTCAATCTTATTTCAGATTCCTCACTTGAGACCTGCTGAGTACAAGAGATCTAGATTACCTAGAAATCGGAGGACTGTCAACCGTCCTTATGGTGGAGTGTTATCTGGTAGTGCTGTCAGGGAAAGGTTGGGTTATTTAGTGCATTTAAATCATGATCATGCATGTTTTCAAGTTTGCTTTTAACAATTTATAACATTGGTGTCTTGCTATGTTTGCGTAGGATCATTAGAGCTTTTTTGGTAGAAGAACAAAAGATTGTGAAGAAGGTTTTGAAGATACAAAAGGCCAAGGAAAAACTAACTGCTAAGAGCTGAAGTACAGCCCGTATGCTGAGATAGTTTTGAATAGAATTAGACGAGGAACCATGGAATTGTATTTGCAAAGTTTTGAATCTTGAGATTTCTATTTTCTTGCTATCTCTTGACACGTGTCCTGTTATGTTAAGTTTGTCAAAATTTCTGTTTCACTGCCAAATTTTGATTTCTTTGATTTAGTTTTAAGCCTTTCCACCCTCTATTTTCGAGTCAGCATCTAATGTTATATCGTTGCGGTTTGGCTCCATTTTGTTTAATAAATAGTTGAACTCTCGTAGCAAGTATCTTGAAAGGAACGCACGTCGATCTGATTCTTTGTTATTTGTTCTGCTGGTAAGATTTGAAATGCTTACAACGAGGATTTAGCCTCCATTTTCATCAAGCGTTGCACGTTTTATTGGAGTCCGATTGAGTATATAGGAGACAGTACTACCTTGATTATTGTTCGAAGGCTTCTGATCTATCTTTGAATGTGCTTTCTGACTCTGTCGTCTCCAAAGCATTATTCTCTAGTTGCAATCGTTCCCGAGTTCACCAAAGAGTCTGGGCGGAAAGGGAACAAGAATCTTTGGTTAGAATGAGATTCCGACTTGGCGCCTCTTGTTAGGGTAAGATTTTGAGAATAGTTGTTCTTTGTAGAGAACGGTTCTGTGAAAGTTCTTTCCCTTGGACTATACGAAAATTTAAATTGATCCAAAATTAATGACACATACGTACCAATTTGACGTGTTAATTAACATGTTATTTTTATAATCTGTTATTGTGTATCTTCATCTTACTGCGCGTTGGGATTCTTGGTTAGAAATCTTGGCTGCATAAAATTGTAGGTAGAAGAAGAATGTAAAGAAGATGAAAATTATTGTAAGTAGTACGATAATTCACATAAATAAGACTAAAGTAAAAATTCAAACGTCTATAACAATAAAATACCCTAGATAGCAGCTGTACCTGAAGTTCGACCATAAAATGATCGCTTAACGATGAATCTAATTAGTTGGGAAACGCAAGCATGTCCACAAATTAATCAAGAATCCAGTTACTTAAAGATGAAGCAACCTTCCAACGGTGATCTGTGTTTCCCCGATGGTGTTACAAACTTCATATTTACTGTAGAAGATGTCTGGCTTGAGGAGCTCGAAATGCCCGATAATATGTGCAACTTTCGTGATGTCTCACAGGTTCCCGTCTTTACTCCAAGTTCGGTTATGGATGGGATCCGATCCTCTTGGAACCTTCACTTTGCACGACTTGTTTGGATGGAATTTCTTCTTTTCAGATGCTGTTTTCTTATCTGTATTCAAGATCTTCTTGGGAACATCTGTCGTAAGTATGCGATGATTTTTTTTCTTTGAAGTTTGATCTTGTAAACCGTGTCTCAGAGCAAGATCTGTGCTTTTCAAGCAACAAACTGTATGTAAATGAACTGCTAAGAATCCTATACAGATGAATATCAG
This sequence comes from Primulina eburnea, assembly GCF_022965805.1. Lineage (NCBI taxonomy): Eukaryota > Viridiplantae > Streptophyta > Magnoliopsida > Lamiales > Gesneriaceae > Primulina > Primulina eburnea. The sequence goes on along the minus strand of NC_133101.1, from coordinate 65,545,789 downwards.
AGTTGCTCTGTAAATACAAAGACACATGGTTTCTTTCAGGGGAAAAATAAGGGGCATCAGAGTTTACGATCTATTTTATTAAATTTGCTACTTCATCATTTATATACAACTCTTGAAATTTAGGGGGAATTTAAAGCATAAAGTAATGAGGGCCCTGAATCAATGCAGGAGTTTAGATTCTCTCCAATCATAAGTCTTGAGATGGGGGCAGAATTAAGGCTGGTGCAATAAGAATCGGAATTGTAAGGATGAATAAAGGTGATTAGAGCAACATCCTTGAGAAGATAAGTACCTTTTGCCATTTGCCTTCCTGCGTTCCTATAATTTCTTTTGCTTTTGTCAACTTGACAAATACCAATCATCTAAATTCGGATTCCTAGTAATTGGCCATGTCATTCAATCGTGTCGTGCTGGATTCCTGGTCATTGGCCATGTCATCCTACCGTTCCTATGACATTACCATCAAGAAATTCCCTCGTGTACCTGATCTGACAAGACTACATGCACGAGGAAATTGCATGATATGTCTATCACTAATATTCAAGTCCACTCGGGTGCACCCAAGTTTTCCCGTTGTTATTCCACTAGCAGCTTCGGTTTGCTTACATGGCATACAATGTTTGAGCAGCCAAAGCACAAGTTCTCTAATCATTCATAAAGCAAAAATGGCTAGAGAAAGGATAATTGGGGAATGGAACATCTTCCTCAAAAACCCAGACATTAGCTTTGTAACATTCGGAAATCTTATTTTAGAATGAAAATTAAGCGCTCATTCCTATGCGCCAAAAACATCAATCTTGATTTATTGTTGTGATGTGTTTCTTTTTTGCCACTCTCTTATCTTTGATGCAAGACCCGTTCAAGTGGCTCTCTTTGAGCTATTACTAATCTTGACCGATTCCTTGGATTTTTATTTTTATTTTATTTTTGAAAGAGAGACCATTTCCTTGCTTTTGGTACGATGATGATGTCTGTGTTTCAAGTGTTGTACTAAAAAGCTACAAATATCAAGCTCGGGAAATGCAAGGAATCTTTCGTTTAGTGCCACGGTCTTAAAGCAATAGTCTTTTACAACGTTCAGCAAAACATGTGGTTCCCACTGAATAATCGAGAATAAGCCCACAACATAAGTAAGAACCATTAATTTTCCAGAATGGGGTAGTGCCGTAGTGCAAATGTCTTCAGTAAATTGCGAACCGACTGCTGACTGGTATTAATTATAAAAAGATACAGAAAATTCATCAAACACACAGTTTAGATACATTTTATATATGTTTTGACCGAAGTAACCCTGATGCTCTAAACCAGTTCACCAAGTTTTAACCTCATCTGAGAACTGATTCATATACACACACAGGAGGATTGTATCTCGGACTAAAAGAAAATGGACGAAAAGGAGAAGATGATACACTAATGGGTCATTTCCAGCCTATTCTGAAGAGTCGCTTGGTGATGTCTGTTAACTTTCGTTTCTTTGAGGATATTCTGGTTGAGGAATGGCCTGTGAAGTGACTGGTGGTGCAGCTGAGTTTACCAGAAGACCCTGTCTTTGAGCTGATTGAACCACGATCGCAAATTGTGTAGCTGCCAATGCTGCCGCTTCCTGCGCAACAAAATCACAGGTGCAACGAAAGATTAACATAACTTCACATTAATCTGAAGGAAAATTGTCGTTTTAAGTTCTTGACTGGGGTGGTGTAATGTCTTTCGTTTATGTTCAAGTCGTCCATTTATTTACTACTCCTCCACAAGAATAAATTTTAAGTCCTTTACACATAGATGCTTCAAATTTTCCAGCGAAGTTTATCAATTATTAGATTTCTGACTGAAAAATTAAAATTGCCCCGTCAAAAGCTAAAATATATTCTGCTTAAAAATTACAGAGACTTCAAACAATACTCTTCGATTTATTGGCAATGCTTATCATAAACTTCAATATGAAATTATAAGTGATTATCATTTTAGCCCATTAAAAGTATTAGGATATTTGATTTTAATTTGCAAATATATCCCTAAATAAAAGTTAGAAATACATGTGTAAAGGACACAATAAAATTGACAGTCGCATAAATGATTAAAACATCACATCTCCAGAGTTATGAGACTAAAATCAACATTTTTCCTTGTTTAAGCTACAATGGGCTGAGTTTTACTAAGATGCTTGTCACTGCCATTAAAATATATTTACCTGTCTTTGTCGTCGTCGCTGCAGAATACTGATGGCCCAGATCATAATGTAGCACGGCAAAAGAAAGCCAACGGCTCGAAGTAAGAACAACTGCATTCATAGAATAGCCAGCATAATGATACGGAAATTTGAGCAACACTTTTTCATATTTTCCTTTAAAAGTAACATAAAATTAAATCATGAAAAGTTAAAATCTACTTACGGAGAAGAAAGTTGATGCATCTTGTTGATCTCCATCTGTGTTTGCATCTCCATCATCAGAGATGGACAAAGCATGGCGCAGTAACAGAAGAGCCATTAACTGCCAATTCAAATAGCATTATTTTACTTCAAGCTGCAGTTGCAACATGAGAGAAATGTCTATTTACCAAATCTTCGACCTCTATTGGTCCAGCAAAATTCAAATAGAAAAAACTATATTAATTTATTTTGTAGCAGAGACAATTTCAATTTTCTAATTTACATCCCAGTCTATTAATTATTTCCCATCAGTGTAGCTTAAGCTACCATAATATTCATATCGAGATTCGAGTTTTAATAGCAGGAAAGGGCTCATCCACCCACTGGCAGCAGGGTCTAATATACTTAACAGCTGAAACCTCGAAACATCGCTTCCATGGAGAAAGACATTCACGCCAGCAATCTTTTGAATTAAAATATAAATGTTTTATATCATCAAATTCCCAGGGCAATGAAGACATCGTTAACCGACACGTAAACAAACTTTACACTGACTTTGAAATTTTTCTTTCCGAAACTTTCAATGCAATACACTGAAAATGAAAATGCTAATAAATGCTTACGATTAGAGCAGCTGAACGGCAAAAGGCAGCACCACTGCTGTTTGTACCATTGTAATCATCATAGTCAGATTCCATTAATTGACGTTCAGCCTCCGCAAGTGCCAGAAGACGAGGATCGTGCATATCCAGAGGCGTGCCAGAAAGCCATACTCCCCTACAAGTTTAACATTATAAAAAACAAGAAACTCAATGCGACTGTGACAGATAAAAATGAAATAATTCCATAAAATGTTGTACGTTAGGCTATTTAAATTTTTTTTCTATATTAATAAATAGTTGCTGAAGTTGGAATTCCAACATGCAAAAACCGAAACATACCCGATATCAATGGTTGTTTCGTCAGAAGGAGGCCTTGGAGGAGCTGTATAACCAGGCTGGTATGTCTGTATATCAAGTGACAACTGCATCATCATATTATCAAATATAACAGGACAAAGAGAGAGAGAAAAAACTAGCTAACACCCAATAGCATCCTAATCTGATCGCTTGTAGATGACCTACAAAAGAACTGCCACCTACTCTCTGAGATTGCTATAGGCACACCGACTCCATGTTAATAAACTACATCACATATGGTAGGTTTTATATAATGGTTCATAAAATGACATTAAAGGGGTAAATGCAGATGGTGGCTGAGTATTATTGGAAGATATAATCAAGACATTTGTAAGCATATGAACCATGAGAAGAGATGATAGACCTTGAAACCAGATGCGATTGAATGGAGGATCTATTTACATAATCTCTCTCCACATATGAAAATCTCAATTTTTCATTTACATACCTGGTGGCAGATCTCACAAGTAATGTCTCCCTTTTCGTTGCACCAGTGTTGAACACATTTTCTGTGAGCATACTGTAAAACAATGGTATTCGGTAAATTATTTAACCCATGTTGTTCCCAAGTAAAATAGATTGAAAAAATATGCTATTGCACATGTAAGATCCGACCAAACAGATAAACCTAAATGGCCCCAAATTATGAGAGATAAAATACTGAATGAAGGAGACAGAATGGACGGGGACGAACAAGTTATAATATATAATTGGAAGAATAAGAACATTAGCTAATTTTTTCCATTTGTATACGTGTATTTCCTCTTTCAAAATCCAAATATAACTAAGCCAAAGATTAAGCCTTCACACCATAACTCTTCAAGGAAACACCGCCACAGATCAATCATATACACACACAAATCATCTCCCAAATAGCAATACAAATTATACCAATCCATCGAAACCAATAAAAATTATAACATGGTACCTTAAGACTCCCATTACAAGCACAAGGACTCTCCAGATTGCTGAGAGAATCTTCCTCCTGACAAATGCGGCACTCCCCAACTCCTATAAGAGGCGCCCCCTCATCCGCCTCATTGTCCAACACCACCACCACCTTATCGGCTTCCACAGCTTTTGATGACGAGGACCCAATTTTGGGACTTTTTCCAGTGGGCCCACATTCCACATCCTGCTGCATCAACTGGCCAGGCTCGACTGCCGCTGGCTTTGAGATCTGGTCCACGTTTACCACCACATGCTCCCCCATTTACACTTTTCTGATACTTTTAACAGAAGCAGAAATTGCTACAATAATTCATATACAACAATCACGAAAACAAATCCCTCGAAGTTACAATCTAAGAAATGCCTAATTATAGTTCATGAACAAAAGTTACAATCTTTTGACCTGTACAAGTAACAAACCCCGAGAAATACTTTTGCTCAAATAATAAAAAGAAACACATTCACGGAACACTCAGAATCGAAAGGTTTTTGCATCAATTCAACCCAAAAAATCAAACCTTTACAACCTAAACTATGATAATCGTGGGTATTGCAAGAAAAGGGTAAAATTAACCGACCACGCTGAAATAAGCAGCGGGATCAGAGAATTTCTCAGCTGAAGAAAAGGCAAAACCTAACCAGACTTGTGTAACAAATAGAAGACCAAGAGAAACATGGAAAACCAAAAAAGTACCTGAATAGTAGAGATCTGGATTAAATCGAAAAGGGATAGAAAACAGCAAAATTGTCGCCCAGACAAGAGAACAATGTGTAGGTCAATCCAGTGCCCAAATCGCAACGTATTATAGAACCATCACGCGTTTTGATTCGAAGCTGGTATTGACTTGTTGCCAATATTTACTCTATCTCGAAGGAGGGTTCCAATCTATTAAACTCTAAATAAAAATATAAAAATTTAACACAACGAAATACTAATTTCAAATAATAATGCTTTCATTTATGTAATTCATCATTAAGCGATTTGATATATTTGATAATATAGATGATGAAGGGGATAAATTGAGTTTTTTAAAAAGTGGAAATTTTTCGAGGAAACGACGACGGACATAGGGATAGGGATATATACTTTTTGATTATATTTATTACTTTAATTTAATATATATATATATATATATATACACACACACGCACACACACACATAAGATGATGGGTGTACCTAAACTTATTGACCAGTTTAGGTTTTACTTCATCTTGATTTTGTTTTTTTTTTTTTATTTTGATAAAAAGATTGAAGTATTTTAGAAACTATAATTAGTTTATACGGGAAAACATTAAATAATATTTCATAAATTATTATTTGAAACTTTCTTTCGAGTCTTTAAATTTAGCTGACATCAACAAGCATACAAAAACAACCCTTATTAGAAGAATACATACACAGTGCATAAGATCACACATTGTCTTTCCTAACAGTATCCAGGGAACAGAGGAAAGCTCCCTTCAATCATATATTCTAAACACGGGAGTCCTAAACTCTGTTGACAGAAAACTGTACCATACCTATGTTTTCCAGTAAAATACATGAAGAGCTAACCAGCTCCGGCCGACGCACCATCACATCATCTCTAACTCTAAATTGATGCGTTGATATCATGAGGAAGTGTGTCAACTTCTTCAGATGATCAAGAAACTCAGCAGCTTCCTCTTGCGAGCAAACCCTGTGAAGCCATGAATATCTAACCACTCGGGTGATTATATACTTTCCTTTCTCTAGAGTCTAGATCATAGATAGTTTTCAGCTGGGGCTTTCTCAGTTTCGAAATGATCCATGTCATAAGCATCAACACAAGGAAAATACCAAATAGAAGTATCAGTGCTCAGGAGCCACCTCCTATTATGCTTGCAATCCAATTTCAACGTTGCATGTCCCATTTAGATGAGTTTTGTAGGATGAAAGCACCTAATGCCCAGTCAAGCGGAATGTTCTCAACTTTATTAGCATATGCAATCCTGCTCGAATCACGAGAATGATAAGATGCATGCTGGTAATGAAGAAGAACGAACTTTACTTCGATAAATACAAAAAACCGAGATGGTTTTAGCTGTATAGTAAAACACATAACTGCTTTCATTTACGTTCAAAAATCACTTTTAGAAAGCCCTACACAATAAAGTACTTTTTTAAGCGTAGTTTTTTCTATCCAAACTAACCCTTGATGCGATGATTAGTAGCTTAAGTTCAGAAAACAAGATTAAAGATCCATATGCTTCGCTACAGTTTAAGTAATACCTCGCATCATGCAGAGAAATTCCAAGATTATCATATAGCAGGGCGACAATACATGCTGAAGAGAAGCAATATCGAAGCAATTCTTCTTCCTCAAGAGAAGGGTACTTTTGTTTCAATTTAGACCAGTTCTCACCACAATATTCTTGCCCAGAAACCACTAGATCCGAAAGAAAGGCTCTCTCCCGCAACCCGAAGAACTGAAAGTGGAAAGACAGCAGATGAGAATGGAACGTTTTGTCAAACAAAAGAAACTGCAAAAGGAGGAATGCCACACAGAAATTCAATAGAAAACTCTTAGCAAGAAAAAAGGACAATTCGAACCTTAGAAGTGTGAGAATTTCTGTGGCTAAAAATTTTCCTTGGAGCTCGGACATATATTCGACCCTATAAAAACAGAATAGATGGCTGGATATTATAGACACAATCACGAAATATAAAACCAATATCGAAATGACGCTGAAAAATTTGCATAAAATAAGAATAAAATACCTCGGGCTTTCTGCAAAAGCTCTAAAGAGGCAGATCTGCACACTGAGAAATTAGCATTCGGAAGCAAAGTTGAGAGGTATCTATTTTTTTCAATCGCACAAGCAGGAGAGAGATTCCAGGCTTCCTCATCATGTGTATATCCTCGGGGAATACAAGGGTCCACTGGTTTTCCTGTCTGAAGGAATCCAGTTGCTGCATTAATAAAATCTTGTATTCTGCAAATTTGGAAAACCAAGTTATTTTAGTTCCTAAAGTCTCTGGTCAACCAGCACATGTTTTTCGCAACTCAGTAATGAGAGTGATAAGGTATGTACTTGTCAAGGAGCATACCAGAAAACAGCAAATTTTGGAAGCCAAAAAAGTGATTGCCGCAATATAAAACCTTCACCGAAGTAAACCATTCCAGTGCTACTAGTTACAGATAAATGAATATGCACTGTTGTCACTTTTTTTCACATTTTCACCTAAGATACCAGGACTAGAAAACCAAGGCAAAACTGAGTTGAATAAAGTAGGTTTATGAGCTTTTTAACCCAACTCAAATACTATCAAATTTGTTTTCAAATTATCAACTAGAGCAAGGATTAAACATGTTCTAATATATTTTTTGGCCAAATTAGAACCTAAATAATTTACTTGATAGCTTACAAGACTTATGTGTGTGTCTACACACACACACACAGATATATATATATATATATATATATATATATATATATATATATATATATATTCAAGTTCTTATTGAATAGAGCTCGGTAATCAAATTCAATTAAGTCGAGCCCAACTTGAGGGAAAAGAAGTTCATTTAAAAGATTCAGGCCAGATAAAAAATATTCAAGAAAGAGCAAGAAAAAATTAGCATTGTTTTCCACAATTCAATTTGTTTGTACCCTTAATTTGAAACGGTGCTTATGTAAATGTAATTATCAGAAATTACGTTAGAATAAAAATTATAACCGATAAACTTTAAAATTCAACCAAGAAATAAAGTGTGCTCAGCCTGACATATGCATTCCTTGGCCACCAGCAACAAGCGATTCTTTCAACAATTCAAATGCAACATTCTGCAAAAAGATGTGCAGTTTTTAAAACGAAATATTTAAGAGAGCATACAAGTTGGTAAATAAAAACCTAATACACAAACATTAAGGGCCTCTGTAATTACAAAAATGCACAAGAGACATGCATCACCATGACCCCAAAGCAAGCATTACATTACTACATACAGTAAATTCATAATTCCTCAAAATAAAAGGAAAAGCAAACACAGAATGAAAATTGAAACACTACCTGACCAAACTGAAGAAAGCTGCGACTGTACAGATTGTAAGTGAAATTTCCAAAATTAACTTTTTGAGAGAACTCAAGGGGAGTTGGTTCGTTTGTGGCAAACATAAGCTGAAATTGTCACCAAAAAATATATATATTTATAACGAACTATAAGAAAAACTGTGTGACAGAATAGAAAAAAATTTAAATCTGCAAACGTTAGATCAGTGGCTCGAGAATCTCCAGAATCACAATTTCATTTGTATAGAACTCATTTTGAACCTGAACTGAAGCACCACCAAGTTCAATAATTCCAGTTGTCTGTGCTGGATGGCCTCCAAGAGTTCCAAGAGTGTAGTTAGCAACAACTCAAGCATACAAGCCTTCATCGGAGCCTGAAAATTTAGATGAATAAAATTTTAAATGATAAAAGATAAGCAAGTTAAATTTTAGAAGCATAAAAGGTATAACGAGTTTGACAGATTGATATATATATATATATATATATATATATATAGATTCAAGGAATCAGTTCGGTTCAAATTGACAATTATAATTACAGATAAAGATTGTTATTAGCACAAGCTTCCCTTACCAAGGAGGTCAAAAATCAAAATTTTACAAGCTAAACATCCCACTAAGATCTCAATGTTGCGTAAAAAAAACCAAAATTGAGTAAAAAAACCAAAATTGAGACAGACCTATATAATCAATAGATAGTCTATGTCCAATAATGAAATCTAGCATCCCCCAACGCCAGATTCTATATAGACTGTAGTATTGTACCTCATGAAATTCGACAATTCGCAAGTAGACTCTCTTCCAAAATACCAAACATGCCACAATATGTTAAACATTACAGTGAATACTTTGAAATTAAGAGATAGCAAAGTATCGAACAAAACTAATAAAAATCAATGACAAACATATGAGCACATCATATATACAAACCTGAAATAACAGTGGCCCCGTCATCCTTAAACCGAAAGCATGACTCCCTCAGAAGTCAGAACACTCCTACACACATTCAAGATTCTCTCCCGATCCCCATTCTTCAACAGAATATCAACCTCCGTCCCCTGCTCCTGAGGCACATGCCTCTTCGCAAATTCAACCAGCTCTGTCACCGCTGCTCCAGCTCCCTCTGGCTCCTCCACATAAGCCGAAAACCCAGGATTCACCTTCATTGAAACCAATCGCTTCTCCGAAAAATCGAGAACCATTTTACCTTTCCTAACCTCGCACTTGAACGCATGAATCCTCGTCCCCGTGCTCCCTCCGTCAATCACCACCCCGTATCTCTCCGCTTTTTTATTCTTTCTCCCAAAAAACAAAAATGTAGCAACTTAAACTAAAGCTACAAAGATTGAAGAGTACAACACGAATCTTGATCTGGGATTTGTGTACTTGATATTGGGGCTTCGGAAACCGGGTTTGTTCGGACGGATTCTGAGTTTGATCGGATCCAATTCTTTGTCGTTCTCCAAACTAGGGTTTACAGTGCGAACATTCGGACGGTGCATCAAAATTAGAACTTTGACGAAACATATGATTAACAGTTACCATCAACAATTTGAAAAACAATACTTCTTTATTGTGTGAGATCGAGAGGGCTCTTGATAACAAATAAGCCCTCTCTTTCTCCGACGTATGGGTGCCTTTCTTTCCTTTTTTCTCCCCTAGCTGTTTCCGTTTCTTTTTCCCTTTCTTTGTCATGTTTTTTATTTTTGTGTGGCAACGATGATCGAGGAATTATGTATAGGATGTTTCTCAGTAGCCTCTGAGAAACACATATCTATCTCTCACCTTCCGTACACTTTTCCTGCAAGATTTAAGTTCCTCTCTCGTACTTATCTCGACTGTTCCTCTAAAACCAACTGCTTCATCTCTTGTCTCAGTCGCTTCATGCATCATGGGTTATATACCAGTTTCTTACTGTGTTTTCTATATTATGCTGCATTTTTAATCTCGGATCCTCGTTTTTTCCACATCTTCTTTCCGTTGGTACTGGTATTTGCCTGGTCAAATATATTCATTATTCTGCTTCCACTATTAAGTGGAAATTTTATCCTTATTTTGCTTGATGAAAGAATTGTAAATTGATATTATAACTGGAAAGAATTCAAAGAGGACAAAAATGGTTTGTTACAATTGTTTTTTGGTGTAGTGATCGGTTATGCATTTTGATATTTTCGAACAGCAACTGGACATTCAATTTCGAGCAGTAAATCAAGCCACCATTTCCAGCAGTAGCTCGAATGGTTCGAATATATATTTGAATATCGTTTTTAAAATTTAAAATACGGATTATATTTGTGACCACAAGCGATGGGATGTATCATCATGTATGTAACATGTGCAAGAAAATTGATGGTCGTGTTTTTCGGTGTTTGATGTGTGCTTTTGAGAACAACCATGTGATGAAAATGGCCTTGAATATACCTGAAAAGAAAAATACAAGAAAAAAATTAAGTTATAAACAATCAAATTCTCGTAATCTTTGTATACCTGAATGTCTATTTTTCCTATATATAAATTAAAATATAGTTACCATATGCATGTACAGGATAACGTTCCATATATACATAGTATTTAATCTAAATATCAAAATTGAATTTGACTTGGAATCCGAATTATTCTACAACTATATTTAAAATAAACTGAAGTAGTCCCGTCCCATAAACAATTGTGAATGATGAAAGTGGAAATGGTCACAGGATAAGAGGAAAAGATACTGGGTGGGGTCGGTCTTATCTCTTTAAATGAGATACTGGACACGTGGCAAAATCTAACAGCCACCCACCCGCCCAACGGGGTTGTGGGGGCACGTGTCTGATCGTGATAGTTTTGCTTTTCCACTCCACTTTTTGCAGGTGCAGTAGACCATCTGCCACGTGCAATTTCTTTGTCACATTACGACACCTTTAATTCCCCCTTTTTTTTTTTTAATTTGATTAACAGTCAATAAAATAACTTGGCTCTTTCTTCTTTTTAGTTTATTACGAGTAAATCGAACTTTGTGTTTGATAAAATTAATATAATGTCGTAAAGGTTAAGTAAGTGTAATTATTTATACGCACAAATCGAATGAATTTATTAGATATATGCTTTATACAACAAGGTAAAATGTAAGTAAGTGAGAGCTTATAGCATGACCAACTAATTTTAGAAGAAGCGTACGATCAAGTGAAGTTCAAAGTTGAATATATAATAATATGGGAAAGTGATAGCTGAGTTGGACTTGAAGCGTAAAGGTGTCTGCCTTTTCTTCAGTTGTATCAGAAAATGATGAAATAGGCTAGTTGAAATCCAATAGAAAGATCCCCCACTGTCCACATAACAAATTTGTGGCTGCAAATTCATTTTCCATGCTGGCGTGGCACCCAACCAAACTTTCTCTACAAAAATCAACTGACCCCAAACTTGTAGAGATAACTGAAGGACTACCCAAAAAAAAAAAAAAGGAACGTCTCTTAATTTACAGGAGCGAGAACTGATGTTGGAAATGATGAAAAAAGATCCTCAAATCAAGCTTTTCGGGAAGACCATTTGTTTGCATCCTGACATGATTGTTTCTGGTTTTACAGACCCTGATGTTCAAGACCAGAAACAGGGCTTTTCGGCAACATCAACTTCACAAGACAGTCAAGTATGTGATTTACTGCGTAAAAAGTTTGCTGCATTTTTGACCATATATGTGTGTGTTACGTGTTGGTGGCGAAATCTTGCTATTTTTAGAGAAACCCTTTTCTTGAATATTGGAAAATTATGGTATTATCTGAATTTGGGTATTGAGTTTGGTTTTGTGGTATTCTAGTAAAGATCGGTGAGTTTCCCTTTCCACATAAACTTAATGAAGATCTCTTTGGAAGAGAACAACTTACTGCTTTAGATTTGTTTTAAGATTTAGCATTCCTTACAGTTCTCTGTTTTCTATTTTTCCTCTGGATCCTGTCTTTTCAGAGTCATATATAGGTTTGAATCTTCTATTAATCGTTTCTTTCTTGAAAGGAAAAAAACGGTAATTCAGCTTCTGCAGCTGAATATGCTTATTAAACATGAAAAACAACAATATTAAAGGGAACTGTTTAAGTTTAGACATAGGTAGCATGTCTCGATCTTCTTAGAGCAAGTAAATTCGTTGCATCACGGGTCTTGTCATTGTTATATACTTGTAAACCACGACTCTTACATAGATACTATTTCTTTTAATAGAATGTCTCAGAAGGAGAACCAGCCAGGAATAAACAAGAGGGGGATTCAAACTATCCAACTAAAGTAGCTTTTGTAGAGACAGAGAAAGACTCGTTATTATCCCCAAAAACTCCCAAGAAAAATGAACCAAGTGAGAGCTATGTCTCTCAGGAAAAGACACTGAGTAAGCCCGATAAAATACTTCCGTGCCCCCGGTGTAATAGCATGGAGACGAAGTTTTGTTACTACAACAATTACAATGTTAGCCAACCTCGACATTTTTGCAAGAAATGTCAGCGATATTGGACTGCTGGAGGAACGATGAGGAACGTGCCCGTGGGTTCAGGCAGACGCAAAACAAAAAATGCTTCTATTGCTAATTATAGTCATATCATGGTCTCAGATGCCCTCCAAAATGGGATACAGTTCCCTTCTTTGAAACAAAATGGCATCCTTTTCTTTGGATCAGATAGACCGTATGCTGAAGCTGTCGCCTCGCCTCTGAATCCTGCCGAAAGGTCACAAAATTGTGGTGGAAGTGAGTTTTTCGGTAAGGCAAGTGGATCTTCTAGCACAACATCTAATTCCACGGTGAAGGGAATGGATGCTGACATTCAGGAATCGTGTTTTCCTCATATCTCTTGGCCTTGTCCTTTGAATTCTCCTCAGTGGATCCAGAACTCACCGGCTGCATTCGTCCCTCCTTGTTTTCCGGTCACTTTTTACGCAGCACCACCTTATTTTGGCTGCACCTCAACGAGTTCTTGGAATGTGCCATTAGTTTCCCCTCCACCTTCTTCTGTCTACTCCGGAATAAGCACAAGCCCGAGCACTTCAACTTTGGGGAACCATTCAAGAGATGGGACCGTTCTTAAACAATCAAACTCGGAAACCGAGGAGTTTTCAGTGAAAAAAACCGCAGATACACGAGTGCTGATTCCCAAGACCCTGAGGATTGATGATCCAAACGAAGCCGCCAAAAGCTCTATATGGTCAACATTAGGCATCAAGAATCGGAAAATCGATTCAACCAACGGGGAAAGTACTTTATTCAAGTCCTTTCAGTCAAAGGGGGATAGTAACCATAATATAAATAATTTGACGCTTGTGTTGCAAGCAAATCCGGCTGCCTTGTCACGATCGTTTAACTTCCGTGAGAGCGCCAACTGCGAGTAATTTTTGTTTAAAAGTTTGTAGGTCGTCAGCACCAGGAGGAGTTTGTCATAAGTTTCCACAACATCAGCATCAGAAGGATACTGAAAATGTGCATCTTTCTGGGCCAGAATTGCGTTCTGATTTCAACACTTTGACAAGAATGGATTCTTGGTGGGATTATATAAGAACTGGTAACGATGTCAACTTGTTGCACATTTAGTTCCGACATATATATCGCAATCTTGTGTTTTGGTCTGCATTGTGATATAGACTGAAACAGGTAAAAGACATAATCTGTTCAGATGTAAATAATGTTCGACTTTTGTTCTTCTTGTTGAATATTTGTGTCACTGACATGATACGATGTTGGGGATAACAGTTTGAAGAGAAATATGTAAAATCAAGAGTCGAGTGCATGCAAGGAACAAACATTTCATTATTAGATCAAGTGCGTCTCTCTCGGATTTTTGGTGTGAAATTCTTCGCACTATACAGAAAGAAAACTAAAGGCCTCGAATGCTCCGGTGAAATGAGTCATTTTAAATTACAAAACAATATATTGTTTCATATTCAACATATGTTTAAATACGTGCTTCTCAACATATGGACTGTTTGTGATAGGGTCGGGGTCGATTTAAATATGTGCTTCTCAACATATGGACAGGTCAAGACACGAGAGATACTTGGATGACACTGGATAGCCACATATTTTTATTAGGAAAATTGGTTGTTGATGGGACCCTAAGCATTCTTTATTTTTGTTCATCTATTCTTTTCCTTTTTTCTTCCTTTCTTATTATACTCTGTCATTTTCATAAAAAGAAATCAATTTCTTCAAAATTTCAATTTTATTACATTTTTTTGCATCTTTTTTCGACTTAACGCTGATGTGTACGATATCATCTCAATACAAATAACGAAAAATAATTAAAATTATCAAAACTCAGAAAATCAATGACTAAATCTAAAGTTTGATAACATAGAATGTTAAAATAATAAATTGACAAAACTATAGGACCAAAATTATAGTTTTTTTCTTAAATTAAATTAAAACTATTTAAAAAGGTTGTAGCTAGAATTGGGACATTGAAAACAAGAAAAATAAATAACTTTTATTGGACCAACTTATCAAAAAATATTATCTTAATGAGATATGATTTGTAATTTTAATTAACTATGTTGTCAAATTTCAATTTTTTTTGTCTTCTAATTCTTTTTATCGATTTTAGTTTTTCATCAAGATGTGACACTAGTGTTGATTGTTTATGTGACACTACACATGTCAATGAAATAATAATATTTGGGAAAAAGACTAAAATTTCCACACAAAAAAGATGACGGACTACAACTGAAATTTGATAATATTGAAGAACAAAACTGCAAAGACAAACATACAAGATCAAAAACACACATTTCTTTTTGGTTGTGTTTGGATAAAAAGATTAGATTTGGAGATCGATATTTATATATTTTAAGATAAATTTGAAAAGCGGATTTTAAATGACATATCTTGAATGAAATTTAAATATATTATAATCATTGCTCCAATATATTATAATCATCATTGCATTTAAATAAGTTAGAGGAATATTGAATTTGAAATTCACCCACATAAATTCATCCGAATAATCAAACAAATTTTAAATACATAGCATCAAATCCATCAATCAAACACAACTTTTTAGGCCCAGTTTGATAAGTGTGATTAAGTTTGGATTGTTAGATAATCTTATGTTTGGTTCCATTTATAAATTTGAGATTAAGTAATTGTAGGACAATTTCTACTGTTTACCTTGGCAAATGTATCCATGCTTTCAGGGTGGATTAGTTTTATCCGAGTAGACTGAAAAATGAAATGACCATAATAGCCCTTACCGTGAATAAAAAAATTGCAAGTGGGTGAGTCTATTTCTTCTAAAGAAAATCGCTTAGCGACGGTTTGTAAAAATCCTTCGCAAATATCAACGATTGTTTTATAAACTGTCGCTAAATGTCAAATTAGCGACGGTTTCTCAAAACAAGATCGGCGACGGTTTCTCAAGATCGACGACGGTTTCATGCACTAATAAACCGTCGCTAAATGTCAAATTAGCGACGGTTTCACAAGATCGGCGACGGTTTCTCAAAAACCGCCGCTATTAGCGACGGATTTTCAGAAGCCGTCGCTAATTTTCCGGCAGGAAGGAGACCGTTCCCGACCGGCCGCCTGCCGCCGCCGCCACTATCGCCGTCGCGAAGGAGAAGGGCAATTTCGTCTCTTCATCAAAAAATTCAAAATTATCCTACATTTAAAAATCGTACCAAACTTAATATTATTTTACACCATATATTACAATCCTACCACAATCATTTTCTTTATCATTTACGTACTAATCATTAGTTTATCCTATCCTTCCAACCAAACGTAGCCTTAATAATATATTTGAATTTACTTTTTTATTGCCATATATATGAATTATGATCGTTTTAATTAATGAAATTTGGACCAAATGGGATTTATTCATGTTAGGGTATCGACACTCTATCTAAACTAGGGCTGAAAAATATTTTTTTAAATGGAGACTCATCCCAAATTTTGTCCCGAAAATATCCTGACTAACAGTTTTCCCAACCCAAGTTGTCAGGATTTTTTTCATACTGATCAATGTCGGTAGAGGGACAAGTGATAAGATCGTAATAGTTCGTCTTTATGTTATCAAATTTCACATTGTTCAAAGGACTAAGACGTGATAAAATCACATTTGAAGTTGTCAATATGAAGTTAGGAAGAATGACTAAACCGAAGAAGTAGTAGAACAAGACTGGACCACGCCTTGTGACGGTATATAGAGCTCGAAAATTATGATGAAAAACCATATTTTAGAAGTCTTAATTATGGTATTTAATTAATTGAAGACTTTTGGAGAGAAGGATTTATTATTGAGATAATAAAAGATTCGATAGAGTTTTGTTCCATAAAAACTCTAGTATCTTTATTATTAGACCTAATATCTTCCTAGTGTTATTAGGCTTTATTCCAGTTTTTGGGTTTTTATCTTTAGATTTTCTCCTCTTTTTCAACGTGAAACACAACGTGAAACACAAGGAGGTTACATGAAGTTTTTCATTTTTTTCCAAACAACTCTAGGCTTCTGATTCAAGAAATATTTCTACTGTTTAAATTTTATTACTTCGGGGTTTTTGTGCTTTAATTTATTATTCTTGTTTATTGAAGCATTTGTTTATTTATGATTAATTTATATAAAAGTTGTTTGTCGATTAATCTGCAATTTTATTCGATATATAATTTTCTATTGTTATCCACAAATTCAATTATCTGTAATTATCATGAACGATTGGTATGCGAGTAGCCATAGATTAGTAGTGTGTCATAGCATATTTAGTCTAAATAAATCGACGAAACTAAATTTATTAATTGCAACTATCTTGATTGTCAAATTTTAGGATTAACTAGTTTCATAAAACAAAAATACTATCTTTAATTAATATAGAACGATATCGTGCTCAGTTAGTTAGTGATAAGTTTTGACTGAATACTGAGTTTAATCAATTAAATTTAGAAAACACAAGAATTTTATTTACCATCTCTATAATTCTGAGATTAATTGCTTGAAACTACAAAAATAAATAATTGTTAGTCAATGACCACTGTTACAATGGAAAAATAGAACTTCCTTAAATCAGAATTTAGTAAGATATAATTT
Source organism: Primulina eburnea (assembly GCF_022965805.1). Classification (NCBI taxonomy): domain Eukaryota; kingdom Viridiplantae; phylum Streptophyta; class Magnoliopsida; order Lamiales; family Gesneriaceae; genus Primulina; species Primulina eburnea. Next base: position 65,528,445 of record NC_133101.1, on the reverse strand, counting down.
CCTCATTTGTTAATCATTTATCGTTATTATTTAATTCTGGTTTACTTTTATTAATTTTATAGTTTTCTAATTTTAATTTTAATATTTTTTGTTCTTATCTAACATTATTGTACTCGAAAGAAATCATCCCTCGTTTCATGTAGATTCGATCATACTCACTATTACATTCATTTTATTTATACCGTAGAAATTTAAGTTTAGTGGCTCAACGGCAACACATAAACCAGACTTATAATCTTTTCAAGATGGGATTTCTGACCTGAATTATTAATATATTATATCAATAATAATATTTTTATTATATTTTTTGTTTAAAATATTTTTGACGCTTGTCTACCACCACAAAGTCATTACAAAAAAATGGAAGATATAGCGACGGTTGATGACCTGAATTATTAATATATTATATCAATAATAATATTTTTATTATATTTTTTGTTTAAAATATTTTTGACGCTTGTCTACCACCACAAAGTCATTAGAAAAAAATGGAAGATATAGCGACGGTTGATGATAAACTGTGGCTAGTTCTCAATTCGTTAAACCCTAACTAAGCCTTCCTTACTGAGCAATATCTTTCGACCTGCAGTTTGATTCGATTACGTCAATGAATAATAATATTTTCTTGAATCTTTCCACTTGGTACTCATGCTATGTGTTTATTGAAATTTTCTATATGGATGTGTTGTTTAATTTTGTTATTGGTATTCATCGGAATCTATTTTGAACCCTTGGAAATTTTCCTAGATTGGACCGCCATTGTTCTTTATAATTTTGTTGATTTTGGTTGTCCGTGTTAGGGACGGGTAGAAAATGACTGGCATATGGAACTATTTTGAAGAAAAAAAGATCGATTTGTCAAAAACCAAAATAATCTAAAAATAAAAAAATATTAGGTGTTGGAGGAATTTTTTTACCCGTTTAAATAGAAAATAAAATATACTATTAAGAAGGAATTTCACCATCTTACTCCAAATTCTTTACAAAATTTCTTAGTTCCTTTTTGCTTGTCCAAAAACAGATACATGAGATTTATAAAAAGAAATATTATAGTCTTTCCTTGCCCGAAGAGCTCTCGAACATTTGGGTTCAAACACTTGTCGGGCATGAGATCGGAAGGAAAAAAATCACAATCCTTACCGGAACGAAAATGAGTAAGAAGATTATGGCTGGGTCCTACCCGATCCCACCCCTGATTTCTAAACTTACAAACAATAAAATCAGGCCTACTCAATTCCATTTATTTTGGTTCCCTTGCCCATTATATTGGGCCTAACATGTCAAACGTTTATTTTTTTCAAAATCTGTTTGCGTTCGAATTTGAAAGGCCGAACTCGGCCTCTTTCTGCATTCATTCATATCAGATCAGATATTCAATTCCATTTTGAAAAGCAAACAACTAACAACGTTAACGCTTTTTGATGCAATAATCATTGATACATGGACTTGTAGGATGACATGATAAATTATTACATGAAGATAACATCAATATTTTTTCAGTTTAGTTATTGTAAAACTTAACCAAAATGCCAATTACTCATGCACAAAACGGTGTCATAGTGTAAACTATTATAAATTATCGTATAATATTGTTAATAGTCAGCGTCGTATGTATATATTCTATTATTCTGTGTTTGGGAAATGCTTTTTTAATTTCAAATATAAAAAAAAAAAACTTATAAATTTATGAAACTCTTATATGGTTTAATTTATTGACAAGAAAAAATGAAGGTTGGCCAAGGAAATGGCTACATTGGACATCTTTGAAATACACAAGTTACAAAATATTATTACTCGAGGTTCTGGGTCTGATCAATTTTTTTCGCATAACTGAAAATACTGTTCTCAAAAACAAATTAAATATTTTTCGATTGAAAATGTTCAGCTGACCTGGATCACAAGGCTCCAACCCCAAGAAAATCTATAAATGGTACAGCAGCTGCATTTCTTTCATCATCTGCATTACTTGCTTCATTCAGACCTGACGTAATGGAGTGATTGACATAATATTGTGGACAGCAATGCATGATCATGTATCCATTTTCTTCCCAATATTTGCTGTGGTCGAAATCACTCCTCACCTTGTCACTTGAACTGTTGCCTGCGGGATTAACTTCAGCATTCAAAGAAAAAAATAGCTGAAAATTAAGATCGTTTCTTGTGACCGATGCATGATGATTTTTGCATTTGTAAGTAATATTTAGAAAACCTGATCAATAATTTACTTTTTACTAAAGAAAATAGGTGTACTGAATGTGTACAATACTATAGCAGAAAGCCAGGAAAAGACAGGATGCGGACCAGCAGAGGAATATGTTAGCGGTGTTGACGAATAATTACTGTTAGAAGCTGCTCCACCGCCGTATGCGCACATCAGGCCACCGAAATGCGGCAGTCTTTGCTCTAATTGTGCGGCAGCAGAGCCAGCAAGAGGAAGATCGTGATCTTCTTCCGTATCTGTCTTGTAAACCAGATTCCCCATTTTCCTCCTCCTAAATGCACTGGATTGTTCTCTATACTTTCTCGCCATTATCACATGCCAATGATTCTTCACCGCGTTGTCTGTCCTTCCGGGGAACAGTCGCGCGATCACAGCCCACTTGTTGCCGTACAATCTGTGAGCAGCCATTAGTCTCTCTTCTTCGTCTTCTGTAAAAGCCCTTCTGTTGATTCTTGGATCCAACTGATTAAACCATCGTAACCGACAGCTTTTACCTACCGAAAAGAAGACTTCGTTATAATTAGAAATTACAAAATCGGAGAGTAAAACAAATCCCAAAAGATTGTTCGTTCTTACCTGATCTACCTTCTAATTTTTCTGCAATAAGGTTCCAATTCTGGGGGCCATAAAGGGCTACAAGTTCTTTCAGCTTTGTGTCTTCGGCGGGCTTCCAGTGCCCTCGGGCACAAAGTTTTGATTGCACATTGCTATTGTTTGAGTCTTTACCATTTCCGATCAGTACTGCATGCATGTTAGATTCTCCTTCTTCTTCTTCTTCATTCAAAGTTTCATTAAGATCAATAATAATCTCGTTATTTTCTCCAAACCCATCACTGGCACGTGCTTCTTCCGAAAAAGTAAAACCCCATTCTTGGCCGTTGTTTGAAAATTTTTCCTTCGAGGAAAACTCGAGTTCGGGGTTTACCGCTAGAGAGCTTAACTCTGAAATTCTCACTCCCGCCATTGAGGAACCTTAACAAGAAAGAAGCAAGTAAGCCAAGAAGGTGCAGAGAAAACAGTGAAGAATTTGTGGCAGTTTCGCAAATATATAACACTCTTTCTACGTGTTTAGCGTTGCCCTATTTCTATCGTTCTCTGTTTTTGGTCCTTATTTTTATAAGTCATCTCTTATATTTATTTTCTGACAAATTGTACCTGTATTTGTACTGTTGCAAGGTCATCCATCGATCTAAATGATCAGAGGATGAAATGGGACGAAATTAAAAGATGTTGAGAGGAAAAGGTGGTGTCTCCTGCGGCAGAAAATATTTTAACTGAAACGAGTACAGTGACAGGATACAATGCTGGTGCCATTGGAAATAAAGCTGTGTACAAATATTGTATTCAATACCATGCATGGGACCAAATTCCATTCAGTATATATATATATATATATATACATACTTTATCAAAAAAATATATATATACATACTTTGGTTGTGCATTAATCTACTTTAATGATTGAGAAAAATTAATTTCGAATATCCTAATTAAGATATACACATATATTATATTATATTATTATGTATTGATGATGACGTGTTTTTGTTTTTACAAGAGTTTGATATATTTCGTTGACTATAGTATAGTGTATATATGCTATTACCTTAACAAGTTTAATAAAAAGACAACCGCGCGCTGGCAGCTTGTTTGTCATGGTTTTTGTAAATATTTTAATTTCAAAAAATTAAGAATTTTCGTTGCTTCTTCTTTTTTTTTTTCTAAATGTGCGTTCATAATTTTTCCGATACATGTTGGGACACCTTTAATTTTATTAAAATTTGTCCAATTCCCATTGAAAATTTGAAATAATTTTAATGAAAGGCCTCCTAAGGGACAGAAGAATTGTAGGTTGTCTCCATAACAATGACACGAAAGACATTGTTTCTTATCAAACATTTAATTTCCAATGAATTTAAATGCTTTGCTTGAACTTGTGATCCTCAAATCCCATCAATCTATCATTTTTCATGTTCCTTTCTAACTTCCCCATTATGCTTTTACCTTATATTTCGATTCATAAATAGTGGCTGTGTTTCATTTGAACACCTACTATATACACATCATACTCGGGTGGGGTTAAACCATGGTTCGGTAACTAAACTCCCATCCATCTCTCTCTTTATTAGAGAGTTTAAAGAATTATTTTATTCCAACAAAAAAAAATGTTTAATTTGAAGAAAAAATAGCATAGTAGATGACACGATATATAATAAGCTAATATGTGTTTGATTTTTTCTTTTTTCTTTTTTTTAAGCTAATATGTGTTGATTATAGGCTTAATGGAATTTGGTTTCAAATATGTATAGTATTTTTGATATTCTGTCCATCGTGTTCATCAACGAAATATTATTAATCTAATCACTAATCTATTAGATGAAGATATTACAATTTATAACATCATATTTTAACTATATATATTAGGTTCAAATAAATTTCAGAAATCAAGATACTGCTTATTAATTAGATCAAGTTTCGAACTCTTGGTTGAATAATCATTCAAATTCTTTAATATATAGTAGAAGGCAAGAATGACTGTGCATGACTTTTGGTTAATTTGAATTTACATTTGACAAAAAAAAAAAAAGAGAAGAAGATAATGTCAAATACATAAATATATAAATAATCTGATACAAAATATAAAAGATATATGGTAGAAGGTGCAGCAGCAGTATCAAGGTATATAGTGTATAGATAGATCAAAACTAAGAGAGAAAATTTTGATGGGTCAGGATGCAGTACCACTAGGACCAAGATCAAACCCAACTGCAGACGTTTTCATTATTATTATGTAGTAAATTTTCAGAGCTTTGGTCAAACTTACATTGTTCTGGAACAATACCAATAGCATTTTTGCCTCAAAATTTAATTCTCGACAAATAAATTATTAGTAATAAATGGATTTGACACCATTTACCAAATTCCATGCCTCATCTCTGCCCTTTGATCAATGCTTGCACCCAACCAAAATCACATAAATTTGTATATATATATATATATATTTCAAAGCTGTACTGCAAATAACATTTAGGATGAAGCTATACAAATACAATTTGATCTAATTAAAAAATATATATGTATTAATTAATATCATTATCAATATGCATAAAATAATTAATTAGTTGATTTTAGTAAAGTGACAAGACTTTTTTGCTAGCTGAGAACCAAAAATCGAAACTGAGTCTGCACTGATTTGTGGAAGCTTTACTCCATCTGATCAACTTCACGTGTGACTTTAAAGCTGTTGACCAAATTTTTGGTTTTTCAATTTTGTACACCACCACCTTAATTTCAACAGACGACTTTGCCGATGATCATCTGATATTATATATATATATATATATATATAAAAGAAAAGAAAAGAAAAGGAAAGAAGGGAAACATATATAAATACCAACCGGGCCATGAACCTTGTGGGATTATTCAATATAAATTTCAAGAAGAGACGACCCACCATATAAAAGTAGGACATAAGACATGAGATTGTGTTCTTGGAATTATTAAGGAGGCCTGAGCTTCGCTGTCTCGATCCTGTTCTCCCACGGATATATCCATCGATATTCAACCTCAACATCACATACAACGTACGTACTGCTAACAGTTCATGATACAAATAATATATTACTATCAACTTAAATCAGTTGTCAATGCAAAATGTCATGTAACCCACTGTAATTTTAATTTATTTCGGTGGTCGAGTGATCATTCATATAAATATAATAACTTTTGCTATTTAATTATTAAGTTAGCGCTTCTTTAATTTATTCTCACCTTTAATTTGATTAGAATGATACGTCATGAAAATATTTTCTGGAAACGGTCAGTGTTGAGATCGATAATATAATTAAAAACAGAAATTCAATAATTTTTTTTACCAGAGTAAAGCTGTTAGGTCTTAAATGATTAACACTACTGTTACCTTCCCAGTCCATTTTTATCATTCTTTGAAATTAATATGGAAATTAGTTCGTCACTTTCACTCAACGCTCATACATTTTGTGGGTCTCTCCTATGCTAGCTAGGTGAAACAAACACACTCGACATTATATAGAAATTCTGCTACGTACAAAAGATAAATAATGGATTGACGGATTCAAATTGTTGATGTCCATCGACAGATTTCAATGTAAAACTGGAAGAAGAGAAGGAGAGATCGATCACGAATTTCGACTTGATTAAACGAGCACAAATTATTCAATTGATACCATATTGAACCAATAACACGAGCTTGTTCACGTATTTATATGAAAAAAGATATAAATACAGTGGCTAACAATTTTTTAAAAAAATATTCATCGACTATATATAAAGACCAAATAAATAAGCCCAAGATGTGCAGTAAATAGCCGCTTATAAAGAGGGCCGAATCCTTAAAATTTGTCGTGGTACATTTACAGATCCACTGGGCCAAGATCCCATAAATTTATATAGCCGGTGTACAATAAAATAAGGATTGTCGTTCTCATTATAGAAACTAATCAAGGTTATAATGTTGAAAATAAGAGTTGCAATTATTGAAGGTTGAAAATAAGATTTATAAGTATTGAAAATTAGTGTGTGATGATATATATAATGATGTATTTATTTTTGGATTATTTTCAAAGAAATTCTATAAATAGGTCTCTCAATTTGTGAACAAAACACACAATTGAATAAAAATAATTTTATAAAGTATGTAATTTAATATATTTTGTGAATTTAAAATTTTTATTTTTTACCGTAAATTTTTACTTTTAACACGTTATCAGTACGATACTCGAATGTTCGATTCTCCATAACACAAGAGAAATGTAACAACATTCAAAAGTAAAAATATTTATTTTATTGTTTATTTATTTTTATTGTGTATATATTTAATATATAATATCATATTATTATATCAAAGGAGTATATGACACCTCATTATAATAACGTGATATGATTATATTATTACACTGCTTATATAATTTTATTGTGTTATTGTTTATTTATGGTATATATATTTGAATAATATTATGTTATTATATAAAAAGAATCTATGACACCTCATTATAATAACGTGATGTGAATATTTCACTGTTTATATATTTTTATTGTGTTATATAATAATTATAAATATATTTGTATAGTATCACAGTATTATATAAAAGGAGTCCATGACACCTCATTATAATATTGTGATATGATATACATAATTATTTAAATATGATTAACATTATATACATCATATTATTACCATAAAATTTACATATACGTATATTTATTTTTTAAAGATTTTGTAACAATCATAAATGGTTAATTTTTACCCGATAAATATGATTTACAAACACATCCAATAACTCCAAACTTACTCTTCCTCCCTAAAATTTTTCTTCATCGAAATTTTCAAAAAAAAAGAAGATTGTTCTTTCAATGTTATTTTGTATAATTATTTTTGTTATTATACTCACTAGTCTTGTATTTATCGGAGAATAGCCGCCTCACATTTTTTCTTTATTTTTAAGAATGCTTGTATTTATAAATTATCCGTCACTTTTTATTGCCATATTAATAGATTTAGAACTTAACTAATAAAATGCATTGTTATTTTTATAGTATTAACATGTCAAATTCAGCAAATCTCGAATTTGTTGCGCTCGACATTACGGGAAAAAATTATATGTCATGAATTTTCGATTTAGAAATGCATCTTATGTCATTAGTTCTAAGTGAGACCATTAAAGAAAAGAAAATGAACAACGAGCTGTTAATGAGAAATCAGCAGTCCCGACCCATTGGATCAACATTATTTCAAGATATAAATGTTGTAAATAAAAATGAATTTAAACCTATAAACCAAAATCAAAAAGGTTTTGGTCGAGGTTGAAATCGAGGTCATGGACATGTACGTGGAAGTGGTCATGGTCGCGGCCGTGGTTTTGAAAATAATCGAGATAATTACTTCAATAACTCATCTCAAAAGACGTCACGAATCACCCACTGAAAATGCATCATGAGAACATGAGTGTTAATGGAAATCACTTAAAACGATTTGAAAGTTTTTGTTTTAGATGCGGCACTCCAGGACATTGGTCTCGTATTTTTCGAGCCCCCGAGCACCTTTGTAAGCTCTATAAAGAAGCAATAAAGGGAAAAGAAAAAGAGATCAGTTTCACTGAACATATTGGCCGTTTGAGTGATTCAACTCATTTTGATACTGCGGATTTTCTGAATGATTTTCTTTGAAAATGATCAATATATTGGTGGAATTGAAATGTAAAATCTTTTGAACCAAAATAAATGTGAGATATTTTCTTACAATGTGACATTTGACATAATAAATGACAATAAAGATGATGAACCAAAATCTTTTAGTGAATGTAAAAATCGATATGAAGAGATAAAATGGAAAGACGTCATCCAGGTTGAATTCGATACGTTAAATAAACATAATGTTTTTGGATATATAGTCCTTACACCCGAAGCTTTAAAATCTGTTGGGTACAAATGAGTTTTTATTCGAAAGCGAAATGCTAAAAATGAAATATTAAGATATAAACCTCGACTTGTTGCACAAAGTTTTTTCAAAAAACTGGAATTGATAATGAAGAAATGTATTATCCTGTTATGAATGCAATTCAGTTTCGGTATTTGATTAGTTTAGCCATATCTGAAAATTTAGAAATGCGTCTTGTGGATATTGTCACAGTTTATTTATACGGATCACTCGATAGTAATATATATACGAAAATCTCCGGAGGATTTAAGAAGCATGAAGGACAAAGTTCAAAACCCAAATAATGTTATTATGTAAAATTGCAAAGATCATTATATGGGTTAAAACAATCCAGTCGAATGTGGTATAATCAGATAAGTGAACATTTAATGAAAAATGGATATGTAAACAATTCAATATGTCATTGCGTATTCATTAAGAAAACAACATCCGAATGCGTAATTATTGTTGTATATGTCGATGATTTAAACATCATTGGAACGAATAAGGAAATTCAAGAAGTTGTGTCGTATTTGAAAGAAGAATTTGATATGAAGGACCTTGGAAAAACAAAGTATTGTCTAAATTTGCAAATTGAACAAAAATAATGTGAAATATTTGTTCACCAGTCAAAATATACAGAAAAAGTCCTTAAAATTTTAATATGGAAACATCAAATTCTTTAACTACTCCAATGGTTGTTAGATCATTAAACATAGAAAAAGATCTATTCCGTCCATGTGAAAACGATTAAGTTATTCTTAGTCCAGAAGTACCATATCTGAGTGCTATTGGTGCCCTCATGTATCTTTCAAATTGTACAAGACCTGATATATATTTTGCTGTAAATTTATTGACAAGATTTAGCTCATATCCAATAAAGAGACACTGGAACGGAATTGAATATATGTTCCGTTATCTACAAGGAACGACAGACTTTGGACTTTTATATTCAAAAGATACTAATCAAAGCATAATTGGTTATGCTGATGATAGGTATTTATCTGATCTACACAAGGCATGTTCCAAACTGAATATGTATTTACTCGTTGAGGTACTACAATTTCTTGGCGTTCAAATAAACGAACACTTGTAATAACATCATCAAATCACGACGAGATTATTTCACTACATGAAGCAAGTCGTTAATGTCCGTGACTAAAATCAAGGACTGAACATATCCAAATCTCATGCGGATTATCATTCGACAAGAAGCATGTGACACTATATGAAGATAATACTGCTTGTGTTACTCAAATGAAAGAAGGATGCATAAAAAGCGACAGAACTAAACATATTCCCCCTAAATTTTTCGCATTCAGCCAAGAGCTTGAGAAGAATAAAGATATTGATATTCGTCACATTCGGTCAAGTGAAAACTCATCAGATCTCTTCACAAAGACACTTCTTACGACAATATTCAGAAATTATATATATATATATATATATATATATATATATATATATATATATATATATAATATTGGGATGCGCAATCTACGAAATTTGTGAAGAATCGTTCGTGTTAACATGAGAGGGAGTTTACCTGACTGCAATCTTTTTCCCTTAATATTGTTTTTAACCCTATGACTTTTTCCTAGTAAGGTTTTTAACGAGTCATTCTAAAAACACGTAACAAACACAATCATTATATCATGATCATCATCACGAGGGGAAGTATTGAAAATAAGAGTTGAAATTATTGAATGTTGAAAATAAAAGTTGTAAATATTGAAAATTAGTGTGTGATGATATATGCAATGATGTATTTATTTTTGGATTATTTTCAAAAAAATTTATAAATATGTCTCTCAATTTGTGAAGAAAACACATAATTGAGTAGACAAAATTTTATAAAGTATGTAGTTTAATATATTTTATGAGTTTGAAATTTTTTCTTTTGTACCGTAATTTTTTACCTTTAACATATAATAATTATTAATTATAACTTATCCTGTCACTCGTATGATAACACTACAATATGTTGAGAATAAAAATTATTCCTCGAAAGAGAAAATTTGTATAATGGTGGAAAAAAAGCATTTGATATTATTAAAACCAAGAACTTTGAAATTGCATACTTTTTTATGTAGTCAATAAAAATGGGATGGCAATAATTTTTAAAATTAATCCAATATATCACTTTATTCTAAATTTGAGTTTTATTATGAAAATTTTATAATTAAATATACTTGTCCTTAATATATAAATTATAATTCTTTTTTTTCGATTTTTTATTTTTTTGACATTTCAATTTTAGTTCTTTTCGCATGCTTGTTTCGTCCATTTTTATAGATACTCGAACAAGATTAAAAATTTGTGATTTGTTTTCGTCATCAATCAATTCTACCAAAAAAACATCGAATTTTCATTAATATGGTAAACACTTGGTTTTACAAATAAGAAAGAGGGAAAAAAAATATAATATATTTTAAAAAGAGCAAAAAATATTTAAAAATAAACATTTTGAGTGAGAGTAAAAAAAAATTAAAACAAAAAATCCAAAAAAATGATAAAAAAAATTAAAATATATATACATATATAAGCTTTTTAGAAAAAAATGTGCACAGCATCCCCTACTGTGGGGATGCCACAGTAGGGGATCCTCGTCCTAAAAATTACGATATTCCTCCAATGAAATTACAGTTGTTTTGGAAGAAACATGTTGAGGCTAGGATCTAAATATGTTGCTCCGATTGGATTTTTAGAAATATGATATGATATGATGTGATATTTGAAAATAACAGATGAAATAATAAAAATGGCGTGCCTGTATTTCAGCCTTCTGTCGCTAGCTATACTCTCCCACATATAGTTAAAGCAATCACATTTCCCATCAATGTTGTGCAATCTTAGTTATTAATTAATTATCAAGGCCCTTAATTAATTTCTCTTAGCTGTCCTGTGTAGGTACACCTATTAAAGGAATATTAATTGGACATGTTCTTTGCTATCATCATCTACAAGTCACACACACACGCACAAACACACATAAAAAGTAAATAAATATTCAGTATCGGTTTTGGCTCGCTTCAGTTAAATTAATTGGCATATCTTAATAGATAATCGAGCATTTTGATTTATATGTATATTGATATTTGCTATATAAAAGAATGACGACGTATATTTCCTCTGTAAATAAATAGGAATTAAAACCAGATTTAGAGATTAAAAAAAAAAAAAAACTATGAAAAATGGAATGTACAATTACCCAAGCTGGGAGATGCTTATAATAATATCGATATTTTAGCATCCCTTCTGCCATGCAATAACTTGTCACACCCACATATCTATAAGCTAGTTAATGTCTATATATGACGAATGCACACAGTGATTGCATCATCCATACCCCCACCAACCTCACACCATGCATGTCCCTCTCACTTTATTGCTAGCGGTATCGTGTTCCATGGATATGTAACATATTATTATAACATAATATTATTTTTTTTGCTTTTATATATGTTTGCTATTTTTTCTCTCTCTATTTCATCAAATTTAAACAATTTTAGTATTTTTCTCATGTGACGTCGATGTTTATAATTTCGTTACAATATTCCCAATGAAAAATTATTTAAATAACCAAAAATACAAGAACAAGACTAAAATTTGATTAAAAAGACGACCAAAATAAGATTTTTATTTCTTGGGGTCGATTTTGGTTTAAAAATTCTTCTTTTTGATGGCAAAAGTATTTGTGAGCCTAGGCTTTCCCCTTCTTGATCATTAGTTGATTATGTTTTGCAAAAAGTTGGAGACATGTGACGATTTTTTTTATAATTTGCTTGAATAGTTTTATGTTTTGTGAACAAATTCTTCCTAAACTTGTACATAACATTTTCAATATATATATATATATATATATATATATATATATATATATATATATAGTCCTTACAAATGACGCTGTGGAAGATGGTATATATATAGAATCCAACACCATGCATGACGCTTGTTTAATGTTCTTCAATGTAATATTTAATGTGTTTCTTGTCATGCTAACGTAATCTTGATATATACATTCCATTATTATACGTCAGAGCATATTTAATACTCCAATAGATGTACATGCTCATGTGCTTCTGCTCTTTTCTTTTTTACCACGTATGAGTGATTAATTTAGATTCAGACTGGTCTCGAAATAACGGTACTATAATTAAATGAATTTATAGTAATACTAATTTTTAGAATAATAATAATAATAATAATTTTTAGAATAATGATAAAGTTATATTCTGCGCGCATGAATCAGTTTCAATTTGTTTTTAATTATATTAGCATATTTCACTTGAAAGATTGAATGAATATTTTTGTCGATGATATATATGGTCACGATGGGGAAAAAAATACATATGAATGAATAATGAAATTTGAAAGACTTATGTAAAATGTTGAATTTAATTTTGGTTGTTGAACTTGAATTTACAAATATGATAGTATAGTTATATATATTAAAAAAAAAAAACAGAAAAGAAGGAAGTGCCCCAGCACTAAAACATTCAGGCCCACTGGATACCTTTTATTAGTAGAAATAATATATTGTGAAAAATGTATTTACTTGAGTATTTCATCACCAGTTGTGTGTAGGGGTGGGCAATCGGGTCGGGTTTTTCGGGTTCCACCCGACCCGAACTCGACCGGGTGCAATTTTCGGGTAAAATAGGGTAAATGCGAATATTTTTAAGTCGGCTCGGGTTTGGATATAGAGTTGGTACCCGAATTACCCTATCGGATACCCGATTTAAAAAAAAAAAACATATGAGCTTCTAATGACCGGTCCACTTTAATAAATTGAAAAGGACAAAGTCCAAAGGCCAAGCTTATAATTCTACGTTTCAAAATTCCAAAAATCCATTCCAAAGGCCAAAGTAAACGCACCTCGCGAGACTTCTACTTAGAACGGTTATCAAACTCAGATAGTGATATTATAGAAAATTCTAGAGTTCATCAATTGGACCAGATTTATCTAATCAAATATTTTAAAAAAAAATTGAAAATTTATAAATTATGAATATTACCAAAGTATATAATTCAAATTTTTTTATTAAAAAAGTCTGTCAATTACGAGAACAATTATTTTTTGTTTAATTAATTTTAGTGTGTTATAAAATTAGTACTCTATATTGTGTTGTTTGTGTAACTTTTGTACACATTTACGAGATAATATTATTTTGATAAGCTTATTTTCTCGTCATATATTATTTGTTAGACACAGAAGGATAAAATGTTACTTTTTCAAAAAAAAAAAAACCTGAACCCGAAATTATCGGGTACCCGAAATTCGGGTAGTGGTCTAAATCGGATCGGGTTCGGGTAATTAAAATGCTATCGGAAAAAATTGGATACCCGACCCGAACTACCCTAAACCCGACCCGTACCCACCCCTAGTTGTGTGTGTCATTATGACTTGGGAGAGAAGTAATTAAACGAGAATTCCAGCTATCATTAGTGCTTTTTTTTTATTAAATAACTTGTCCATCCGTCGTTTGAGACTAGCTAAATATCTAATAAGATACAAGTCTAAACTAGGCTAAAATTTAATTAAAATTAACAAACAACAATTTCAAACGATTGATACGATATATATGTGTGTATATATATATACGAAAAGGTCGGCGGCCACAATTATTAATTAAAAATTAATCTACTCGTTGCGATGTGGGACATGCACCATGAGTCTGACATTATAAGTCCACGCAATAAAATGAGGCATTAATTCTCTCTTTCTCCAACAAATTTCATTCTGCTAAAATTATTTTCTTCATTTTTTAGTTTGCTTGTAATTAAAAACTCAGTATTCGAATATTTTTCACTTACATGAATGTATTACGACCGAACATTAACCAAGTAAATTAATAATCCATTCTAGTTTTAATATTTATGAAATAATTAAATCTTTTCACCTGGCAAATGATGTTTTATGTACCATATTTGAAATTAAAAAAAAAACTACTTTAAATATTATTTAATACGTAAATAAGTAGTCGATCAATTTGGGGTACGGAATTAATGGCGAAGAAAACGCTGATTGACTTCCTGTTTTTTTTTTTTAAATAAAAAACCAAATTTTTAGGTACAATTTTTTTGGGTCTATGTAGCTTGATTAGCATGGGTAATAACATATTTTCTTTTTCAAATACAAAATTTAAGCAATAATATATACTACCTTGAACGCACAAGCCTAGGGATATTATATTGCACGAGTACTATTAATTAGCTCTATTTATAGTAATGCTGGGGTAGAATATTGGATCACAATTAAATAAGTCCTTGTATATTATATATACGCTTCACCCGCAATTCAGAATCCAAACCATACCACAACTATAATCTCAAACACTCGTATACGTTTTTCATCTCAAAGACTGAAAATGAAGTTGAAGAAAGGGCCATGGACTCGGGAGGAAGACCAGAAGCTGCTGGCTTACATTGCACATCATGGCCATGGCAGCTGGCGTATCCTTCCCGCTAAAGCTGGTAATCCATATACCATGCCACTATCCATGCATGAACATACACACCTTAGCTAGGTTTAGACAGCGCACTCGAATCGAATCCGATCACGATTATCATAATTTTATGAAATATAAGTGAATAAAACCTTAAGAGCTGCGTACTAATTTTCTCTTGCACGCCTGGATTTGAATATCAGCTTGATCCTTTTTCTTTGAAGTCCGCAAAACATAATTTAGATGTCATCGATCTGCTCAAAATAAATTAACTTTTACCTGTTGGTGTAAAATGCAGGGCTTCAGAGATGTGGAAAAAGCTGCAGATTAAGATGGACAAACTATCTAAGACCAGATATTAAGAGGGGAAAATTGAGCTCCCAAGAGGAAAAGACTATTATTCGACTCCATGCTCTCTTAGGAAATAGGTACTAACAATTATACAAGTCTTGAAATTCTATTCATATACAAAATAATATATATTTGGGGGGTGTACATGTATATGTCGGCTTATTCAGCTTGGTTTTAGGTGGTCAGCCATTGCAACTCATTTACCGAAAAGAACCGATAACGAGATCAAGAATTATTGGAACACTCGACTCAAAAAACGGTTGAGCCGGATGGGAATCGACCCGATGACCCACAAGCCCAAGAACAATCCAAGCGGCTGTACTCAACCGAGGGATGCTGCCAATCTGAGCCACATGGCTCAGTGGGAGACGGCTAGGCTTGAAGCAGAAGCCAGGCTTGTACGCGAGGCCAAATTCATGTCTAACATTAAGCTCCTCCGCAAAACTACCGTGCTTCCTCCAGTTGCTCCTCCGCCTACGGCACAAGTTCATGTGGACGCTCCCTACCATGACATCATTAAAATCTGGCAATCAGCCGAATCATGGGCTGCAACTACACAACATAAACACGTCACCACGTCCGCGGCTTCCAGCAACTTCTTCGGCTCAGCGGCTGGAACCCTGGAGTCGCCGACGTCTACCCTGAACTTTCCTGGCGACGGTTTCACCCCTAAAGATGGGTTCGATAACAGTCCTTTAATGGAAGCCTTGATGTCCAATGCAAACGCAGCTGCATGGGAACGAAACTACCACCCACAGCCAAAGTGCGAACCAGAGAATTCAGCTCAACCCCATCATGAATATAATAGTATTGGGAACCCTTTGGATTATGATTTTAATATCGACCTTGTTTCTAATGAATATAACTCAGATGGGTGGAGCGTCATGGACAGTGGATTCGAAAATCTTGAGGGCAACGACAATTATTGGGATTATTTAATAAATTTGGCGACCTCTCCCGTGGGATCTCCGATGTTCTAGGATTCCTTGGAAAATAGTTTTGATCGATCTGTTGAAGTATTCTTACTCATTGATGTATCAAAAATGACAATAAAGTGTTTTTTGAATTCGTATCGAATTTAATATGTTACCGGCCAAGATAACTTCCGAACGAAGGCGCTTAATTTGATTTGTTTTATTTCCACTATCCGAAATATTTGTAAAAACTTGAATCGATTTTTTTAATGATTTAATCGATATATATTGACCGGATTCCGGCGGTGAAATTTAACTAAAATGTTTGTTATTCCCTTTATCGATCATAAAAAAAAAACATTTGGTTTCTATTTTAGAAGTAGAAAATAATTTGCCTGAAAGATTAAATTTTTACATAGCTTTCATTATATTAGATATATTAAATAATAGATTATCACGTACCTTTCAAAATAAATATAGCTAGTCATCCAATATGTAATTTAAAATAATTTGATAATATAGAAAATAAATTATATATTTTTTAGTTAGGTAAAATTTTGATTTACATATACGCACATACTTTTCTCATGATATGTAATTTTGAAAAGATTTTAGTAAATAGTGATTGACAATAAGAAAATATAATACTTTAGTAACGTAAAAAGTTCACTGCGCGCATTTAGCTAGTAAAAATATTATTATGCTTGCATTGAAAGTTATTGTAAATATTTAAATTATTTTTGAAGTTACAAACCCATAAAGAAAGCAATTTTCTTTTTCTTGAAAATCAGAAAGCATCAATTTTGTTCCCATTTTTAACTAGACTAGATATATATATTGGATGACTACTGGTACATACAACGACAATTTGTATCAGTATACGTATGTCCATCCAGGAAGAATAGGTAGACGTCATGCAAACGTAATCGTGAATATTACATTTAATTATTGGATGTCAGAGCCCCACTAATTTAATTTATTAGATTCCGAGCTAGCTACATGTGAGGTAGGAGGGAATCGGCCGGCTTCATAATTAAACGAATTCAATTATTTAATTTCCGCATGTATTTATTTATTTATTTATGAGAACTACAGTGACTATTAACTTACGTTAGTTGGGTGTTGCTAGCTCGAATTTACATCTTCAAATTAAATTGATGTCTGAATTGGAATTATTATTATTATTATTATTATTATTATTATTATTTTTAAAATTTCTCAGCTAAAATATGAATGTCGTTATATTACGTTGGAGCTCCTATCCTCAGCCAGACACCTTATATATTTTGTTCGAAACAAGTAATGAAAAAGGGTGTGGATTTTCATTATTAAATTTGCATGGAAATTATATTTTTGGAGATCATATGTATGTATGTATGCATGTAGTAGGTGAGGTTATATATATATATATATATATATATATATATATATATATATATATATATATATATATATATATATATATATATATATATCCGGTCCCAACTATAACGACAGCACGTTATGATTAAATAATCCGCGCGAGAACCCAGTGACGTCATAATGAAATAATGGGTTATTATTTTAAATTTAGCCGATGATTATGACAAACCGGTGGCTCACCGAAGATAAATACTCCCAAACTTGTAGCGAATGACATAATGCATCCTCCTTCAATTAAACTTACAGGCGCAGCAAGTATACACTCTTGCCTTTAGTCATATTTCTAAATTTGAATAAAAGTAGTAAGTCATATTTGGTATATATGAATAATTTATTAAAGTGAAGCATATTAGAGTAACTAAATGATGTCTTACTCTGTTTTTGAATCTACTTAAATTATCCTCACTCCACCTCTCCACGTTTTTTTCAGTTCCAATCAGATTATTTCTTCTCTCCCAAACGAGACACTGAAACTTCATTCTACTTTCTTCATTTTTAGATATATTTCTTTGACAAAATCATCTCAAATTCTAGGTCTCGCCTCCGTTTCTTCCCTTCCGAGCCCACTTCATCTTCACTCCACCTCTCCACGCTTTTTCAAGTTCAAATCAGATTATTTCTTCCCTAAGTGCCAAACGAGACATTTACTCTATAATTGAGGGGTTGAGTTGGAAAGGGTCGAATCGCATAATTGTCCCCGTTTTTCATTCATTTTCTCCGCCATCACAACCTTTCGAAATCCGCCATCTCCCCGCTCAGCGTAAAATTTATATAGAATCAGTGCTTTTCATCATTGTGGGGACCCGGACGCTAATTCATTCCTTAATTGTCTTGAGGAATTATTTAATGATTTATAATAAACAGTGTCTAAATTTTTTTTTCTAAAATACATAGCGGGAACGTAATGTAATTAAATTCAAATTACATATTAAACATAAACATACAAATCTGATGTTATATACAATAATTCAACTAGGTTCACTACAAGTCAGTGCTGAATCCTAAGTTGCTTCAAAGCCCGGATCTCCACGCTATCTAGTCCAGCCTCGTTCTCTTCTTGACCCTGATCCTAGCCCACCTGTTGCCATGCACACATACAAAACAAGACAACAGCCGGATAACTCCGGTGAGATATAAATATCCCAGTATAAATCATGTATACATGCTATCATATAAAAAATATAAAAGCATCTATCAAAATTCATATCATATATCAAAATCATGATATAAATCCATAACAAGAATAAATCATATTCTATACATGTCCCCTAATCCGGAACCTAGTTCAATATCAAGAATAAATTCCATTCTAAGCATGTACCAACATCATGAACATAATTCAACATCCATCAATATCAATCGATATAACTGTCACTCAAACTCGTGACTCTACGTTTTCGACTAGACTCAATCCTAGCCTAGGGATCCCGGTTTCCAGACATTGGCATTCCATATCGACCAACAGTAATAGAAAAGACTCCAGTTCTATCCACGTCGATATAGTATCGATCACCAGTAATAGAAGAAGCTCTGTTTCTATCCACATCAGTATAGTATCGATCACCAGTAATAGAAGAAACTCCAATTCTATCCAC
Organism: Primulina eburnea; assembly: GCF_022965805.1. Lineage (NCBI taxonomy): Eukaryota > Viridiplantae > Streptophyta > Magnoliopsida > Lamiales > Gesneriaceae > Primulina > Primulina eburnea. The sequence continues at coordinate 65,509,039 of NC_133101.1, read as the reverse complement.
ATCGATATAACATCGATCAACAGTAATAGAAGAAGTTATGATTCTATCCACATCGATACAGTACTGATCACCAGTAATAGAAGGAGCTATAATTCTATCCACATCGATAGCCAATTATCCAGTGACAGACTATGGCACTTCCGCCAATACAATATCTCATGACATCGTGCAATGTGCCCGTGGTAATCCTACCACTATCAGGCACTTCTGTCATAAGACTTCTCGTCTAACACCTGTTATCTATAATTCAAGAGAACAAGTATATCAATCAACTCAATGCAAATATCAATGCAATAAGTAAAGTATGTGATTTAGGGAAACTCGAGTCAAACCTCACTCGAGTTGTGCAATCCCAACTCAACATTAATTTATACCTTTATCTTCTCGCTCAGAGGAAGAAGAAGAATTCCCAACTCTATCTCGGTCCATTCTCAATCTGGTAATAACAATACCGAACAGATATAATATCAATAAACAACTCAATTCAATACCTGTTCTGATCAATACTCAAATCAACACATAATCTGATCAATGTCAAGTCAAGACATAATCTAATCCATATCGACGATATCACGATATAATCGAAATCACTACTGAATCTGATCAATATCAATTGACTGATGTTTCGACGGCATAACAATACTGTCTGGATAACCCCGTCAGTCCAAACATCACAGATATAATACCAGAACTCATAATCAATATCGATATCAGTCATAATCTCAATAACCATACATATCTTATATGAATTCTCAGTCAAATCGACTTCAAAAATCATAACAATTTCATAAGCAGTCGGTTTCTCATTCTGACTTCGATTCTATGATGTCTAACATGACAAGAACATCATATATGAATCCTATTCAATTCTGACATTAGTCTAATTTCAAAACATGTCAAAATGTAGCAAAACTTACGTCCAGTTGTAGCCTACGTTGATAGGAACTCGGTACTGTACTCAGATTCAAAATCTGACGGACGGATTGAAATAAAAAGGTGTAAGGATATAAAGCTTCCTCCTCGTTTTCTTTTTCTGATTTCTCCAGGAAGATTCGGGTATATATATATATATATATACACTCAACTTGCATGCATCAAGAAACGTGGCACATTCTCATATTTTTCGATCGGCGCTCGGGCGGTTAAACATTACCGCTCGAGCGCGGAATGTTCTGCCCGGATGCTTAGCCATTGGCGCTCGGGCGGTAACTTTCTACCGCTCGGGCGCCACATGTTCTGTCCCAAACCTATTCTTGTGGGACACTGGCGCTCGGGCGGTATTTTTCCACCGCTCTGGCGCCAGAGGTTCTGTCTAGAATCTTGGCTCGTAATGCACCGACGCCCGGCTTCACCTCTCATGTCTTATTTTCGTGTCCTGATTAATCCTTTCATAATCATATCAATAATTATAGATTACTAGGATTAAATTTCCGGACATTACAATCATTACTGGTTGATCTCGATTGATTGATTTTCTTATATTCCTGTATCGTTGGGTTATTTTTGAGGGTTTTTCGAAGACATGGCGCTTTGCGCTAAAGGTGACATTTTTTTATGATTTTGCAGAAATTTTTTGTTGTGATGCTTATTTATTTTTATTGACAAATTGTGGTAATTTTCACGCGCCTTTGCTAGAACTCTTTGGATTATAGTTATTGTGGATGCAACTGTGTAAATGAAGATATGAATGGTTGTGATTGGAGAAGTTGATGGGAAATTTCAGTTATATTTTTTATGAAAATACGGGGTTTTAGTTTTCTAATTGTTATAATGATGTATCCAAGTTATGCAGGGAGCCTATTTATGGAGTGTAATTCGGGACAATGTAGCAGTTGGAATTTTTTTGAAAGTTTCTGTTTTTGTTTATATTTCATTTTCGGATAGCAATTATTTAGGTTTTCTTTAATAACTTTTAGTATAAAGAAGGAACAATGGGATACTATGTCCGAGTTGACTAGATTGAAACCAGTAGAAAAGTTGAAGCTGTGTGCAAAAGTAAGAGAAAGTTGTTTGGTCCACTAGGCTGAGAAAGACCGAGCATACGGGAAGAATTTTATGAATTTCAGTTGTGCAATTCTTGGTTTAGGGTCACCGAGTAAAAAAGATGGATTTATTTGCTTTTACCATTCTCTTATTTGTTTGTTTGCGCTGTAGTTTTCTTTTAAGCATTTCAAACCTATAGAAGACCCGAAATAATTCAGACATTATAAATGATATTTTGGGGATTGTAGTAGAAAGCTAAGCTCTAAAGAGGGAAAGACTTTATAGCAAGTGTGATTTGTGAACCGTTAAGCATTTCAAATTCCAGGTCTCGCCTTCGCCTCTTCCCTTCCAAAACTACTTCATCTGCCCACGAATGCCGCTGCAACACCCTACGGTGATTTCAATTTTTTACTCTTTAAATACTTTAATTTTGATCGAATTAAGTGGTCTTATCGGCCTTAAACCTCAAATTATTGAAGATATATGGGTAAATGTTGGATTTATGTTTCCAAACTAAGCTTAAACCTGAAACATGTAGTTGTACCCTGTAGTTGTAGGAACAGAGAATCTGAAGGTGAGGGCAGAAATTACAATGGTTGTGAGCATAGGAAATTGTTCGGTGGTTATTAACTTGCTCGATTTAAGTGATAAGTCATCGTGAACTTGCAAAGTTTAAACTCTATATTGTCTCTTTGATTTTAGCATTGTACTACTCTTTTGTGATTACAACTAAGTTCAATCTGAACACAACATATTATACTTTCATAAATATTAATTTATTTTCTTTTTGTTTCGAAGAATCAGGATGTGTAAAAATATTGCTTTAAAGTTCAATCACAGTTGATAACCTGAACAGTATAAAACTATAAATTCCTAGATATCATGCAATTACTTTTGTTTCTAATACCGATTAATTTTTTGTTTTGTGTATTTGTGTGTGCATTGAAGATGGACAAGGAAAACGAGGACTGTTTTAAAGATTAAGAATTCCAGCAAGTCTCATGTTGCATTTAAGGTATTTTTGTTGCTGTTTTTGGTGATTTTGTTAATCTAATTGTTAATTCTGATCTCTTTTGAATTAACATTTCCCATAGTATCATATTTTTAATGTTTGTCAACTTTATATATGCAGATAGGGTAAACCTTCAGTCATTTCATCCAGATTTTGTGTAACATAATTAGATATCCACCAATAAATGCAAAACGGCTTTGATAAGATCAAAGCCTTGGAGCATTTTGTTATAGTATGTGTCAAGTAAGCGAATTTGTGACTTGGGTTTTGTAAACTCTTATGTAAAAATAATATTTATTTTATTAATATTTTATGGTTATATTTAATTGTGACATTTACTTTATCTTTATACAGATGCAAGCTATATACATAAATCTTTTGAATATATAATAGGTCCCATGAGGTTTATCTCGAAACGTAAGATCATGAAACTAACTAAGAAGTGATCATTTGATGATTCATTTCAACCAACCGTATTTTGTTAAATTAATAAATCAATATGGAATAACTGTATATTTTTAAAATATTTTTTATGGTCTCATTTTATATGTTCGTGATATTATAACATCATGATATTAAAACATTTTGTGCTTTGCGAAATTTTTCTATTATAGGAGTAGGATCCAAATATATGAATGATGAATTACTTTGATAGAAAAATTTGACAAAACACAAAAGGTTTTAGTGCCATGATATTGTAATATCATGAATGTTTAATATATTAATATCATATATTCATGTGTGTGCATCGGTGACTAGTATGAATAATTTTTCGAGTTGTTTTTATCTGATAAACATGTAATTAAATTAAATATGAAGCTAAACCTTTTATTTTGTTAAAATGCAATTATTTTTTAAGATAAAATAACCATCGAGATATTTCTTGTAAAATAATTATTTTCGATATGGGAGTTTTCATATATTTTTTGGATAATTTATTTGATAATTTTTTCAAATATGTATGTATATATATCTCCTTTAAAGTGAAAAAACAAATACATAAAACCTGCTCGTCAAACGTGGAATGATCTGATTGGTCGAGACACCTATTACTCGCCCACAATCCAATTACCTACAATTAATTAAAGAAATTGAAAATTAGGCCATCACTAGTGCCACAACGCTTTGGCTTCTCTGTTTTCTTCTTCCTTCAAACGGGAATCAAATTCAGTTTACTTTTTTCTGTAAACTGTTACACTTGAAGCAGAAAAAAACCCAGTTCGAGTTTTGAATCTTAACCATTTGTTGAGCGGAATCTACGACCTTCTTCAAATCTTGGATTGTTAAAATCCTAGCATTGGATATGGGTTTCCGAATTCAAAGGCTGAGTTTTTTCCTGATTTTAGTGACTGCTTTCTTTTTATTGGTTCAGGTGGAGTCGATTCGGTTCGATCTGGAATCGGGTCACACCAAGTGTATATCAGAAGACATAAAAACCAAAGCGATGAGTGTCGGAAAGTATCATATTGTTAACCCTAATGAGGGTCAACCTTTACCTGATTCTTACAAAGTCACTGTCCGGGTAATATTTGTCAAAATTCATACTTTGTAAATTTGGAATTTATAGGATTTTTTTGGTGGCTAAAAATCGGGAATAACGTATATGTTCTTTTGATTTGGTTTGATTTTCTTAAACTTCCCACTTTTTTGGTGCGTGCTGTGTTTCTATTTCGGATCATTTTTGCTGTGTGGGATGAGCTAGTTTAGGTGTACTACGGTTTTGATTACTTGCGAAATCAACTCGTAATTTGTTGCTTTCATGATTAACGGAAGTACATGGGTTCGGAATTAGTCTCTGCGCGGAATTGATTGTAAAAGCCTATCTTTTGTTTATTATTTCATTGCATCTTCCCCGAGATAACATGTATGTACAATTTTTGGCTTTGATGTTTATGGTTCATAAAAAAAGTTCGATCTTTTTCTTCACTCTGTTGTCAACTCTGCCAAATTATTTCTTTTGCTAATTTCTTTTTACAAATTTCTTTTGGGACTGTTTTTGTACATAACGAGGCTCTAGAAATACCATCTTTTGGTCGATTATTTGTGAATTGTGTGATATACAGTTTTTCTCCTTGTTCGGAACATTTTAAGTTGAGGGCACGCTTATCTGACCATGTTTTTGAGAATCAATTGGTTGTTCGTTGTTATATGTTTGCTTAGGAAATGATATTAGGGAATTACTGATAATGGTTTATCCCAAACGCATGGCTGGTTTTTTTCCTCCGCAATTTTTGTTGATTTTAATTATAATATAATAGGATTGTGTGCTGTTGTTGCACTCTTTTGTTGATGATCCTCCTTGGTTGTCCTATGTTTTTTTACGTGGATGATTTACGTGTCTCTAAATTTTATTTGTGCTTGTAGGTAACATCTGCGTATGGAAACAATTATCACTATTCGGACCATGTCAGCGAGGGAATGTTTTCATTTCATGCACCCGAAGAGGGTGACTACATGGCTTGCTTTTTCGCTTCTGATCACAAACCTGCTACTACCATGACAGTTGATTTTGATTGGAAGTCAGGTGTGATTGCCAAGGATTGGTCAAATGTTGCCAAGAAAGGTTCTATTGAAGTAAGTGGTCATGTTTCATTTTCTCGTATCCATCGATATATTTGTTTCTTTGCTTGTGTTCTGCGGTTTTGTGCTGACATGTGCTACAGATGAATGTGAACTTATTAATTTTTTACCATTAATAATTTGGTGAAAATGACCCAGAACTTGGAATCTCGCCCATTTCGAGTTATAGTTCAAGTTTTTGTGTTTTTTTCTAGCTTCATTGACACTTTTTTGTGAGGTAATTGAAATTATTTGAACCTCGGGATTCCATTAGTCGTCAAGCCCATGGGCATATCCAGCTGGGATCCAGGTGATCAGGGGCAGTCTCTACCCCTCACCCCCCAAACTAAACGTTCAATTTTTTTAGTTTCTATAAACTTATAAGTTTCCTGCCCACTTGCTCTCCATGCTTCCACTCGTCCAAATACATGGATCTGACATTGGATGAAACTTTAGATGTAGGGTGATGATTTGATTCTTTGTCAACGGCTAGCAGGAGATTGTGATTGTATATAGATTTCTAGCTTTGATGGTATTAGGTTTGTCCATTTATCAACCAACTCAAATGGGTGAGCCAAGAAGTGGTGGTTGTAGAATGCTTTTGGTAGTGCTTGTTCACAAGGCACTGTCACATGCATAGATTCAGACGCAGAAGCATTTCAAGATTTACAGCCAACTTGGTGTAAAAGATATTAATTTGATCAGTCAACCACATATCTGGATTTTCTATGTGGTGCGAAATTTTATTAGCAACTCAGATCTGTTTCAACTGTCTGTTTTGAGCAAAGCGGATTTTGATCATCCTTTCTCTTTTAAACTTGAGCTTTTTTTCTTTTTCATGTTACCAGTTAATGGAAATAGAGTTGAAGAAAATGTTTGATACGGTCCAATCGATACATGACGAGATGTTCTATCTACGTGAGAGGTAAAAGCTCTTTAATGAACTTCACCATTTTCAACTCTGAAGAATTATGCTATATTTCCATTGCATATATTTTTATGGTTAATGCAGGGAAGAAGAGATGCAGTTCCTGAATAGATCAACCAACTCGAAGATGGCCTGGTTGAGTTTTCTATCCCTTGCTGTCTGCCTCTCCGTGGCAGGGCTGCAGCTATGGCATTTAAAGTGTTTCTTTGAAAAGAAGAAGCTTATTTAATATTTTTTGGTTATGAATTACATTGTAGTTTCTTGACTGCTATGTGATCTTTTGGATGTGCTTAGGGGATAAAAACATTTTTGATCCATTAAATGTGTAAATTGACCTGAAGAAGTTTTCTTGAAATATCGTTATATGCCAACTCCAAGGCTATCACAATAGTAACTCGATAAAGATGTAGTTGTCAGCACTCACATTAGAATTTATTGGAATTCGTTGCACGTTGGGGTTTGTAATTACATAGAATAGATAAAAGGAACAAATATTTATGTCCTTTTAAACTTCAACTGGTGGTAGGCTTTGGCATGCAAGTACTCTTTGTATGCGTATATTAAAATATTTTATTGTCGCATTAATTTTATATTTTATTAACATTAAATATTTAAGTTTGAAAAATAATAATATTAAAGATTTTAGAGTATAAACAATACATTTGTGATATCAACTAAGACATCAATTTTGTGTGACGAATTTTTGATACGAAACAACTAATCAAAAATATTATTCATCAGAATAAATATGAATTAGGTTAATACATCTCATAGAAAGATCTAAAATAGATCTGTGAAAATATATCATTAGAATTAAATACGATAATATTAATGTAAAATTGTATAGTGGGATCAAATTTCAACCCTAAATGTCTTAAAAAAATAAAAAAAATATTATTTTTCACGATACCTATCACATCACAGCAAAACTAATACGATAATAATAAGAATGTATTTACGTCACGGAAATCTGGCTTAAATAAAGCATAATTGATGTCACACTGCTATCAGGAATCAATTTATTTGTTTACTCTCTATAAATTGGGATTGGAGCCCTCATCTCACTAATCACTATCACTGCTTCAATTCATTACTTTGATTTAGAGAGAAAGGTACTCTGCATACATAGAGATGGAGATCGATTTGTCACCAAAGTTGGCGAAAACTTTGTATGGTGGGGACGGCGGGGAGTACCTTGCTTGGTGCCCAAACGATCTGTCCATGCTCCGTGAAGGAAACATCGGCGCTGGAAAGCTCGCTCTTCACAAATACGGCTTTGCTATGCCACGGTACTCCGATTCCGCCAAAGTTGCCTATGTCCTTCAAGGTATTGTTTCTCAGTTGCCGAAAACTCTTGCATGTGTTCCTAGGCTTTATTCTTCTTCGATTCGGTTTAGTGCAGTTTGGTTTCACGGTTGTTGATATGTGAATCTGTTTAGGTTTGGGACCATAACAGATTTTCTATGGTTGTATAAGAATTTTTGGGAGGTTGAAGTTATTATAATACTTTGGCCAAGACCAGTTATTCATTCGGCTTCTTTTTTCTGTAAGATATATTTTTAACAGAATCGATCACAAAAATGTGTTCGATGGATGTTGCCAGTCATCTTAGCTAGAATTTTGTGGTTACGATTTCTCTCCCTTAATTTATTTTATTTTGTCCGAAAATATTTCAACATCAGCTTTTACTGGGAATTTAGCAGGAATACGGAAAAGGCAAGGGGACTTTATGCCATATTCTTTGGCTAGGGCGGCTGCTTGTTAGGCAGTTTTTTTATTATCCATATCAATTAGTTCAATTTTATCTTATTATCGATGCCGAATGTCAATCCTATTTACTTTGTTATTCTCAAAAAGTATATATGATTATAATGATAAACTTTCTTAAGGTTGTGGAGTGGCTGGGATTGTCCTCCCTGAACAGGAAGAAAAGGTTCTTGCAATCAAGAAGGGTGATGCTCTTGCCCTTCCATTTGGAGTTGTCACCTGGTGGTACAACAAAGACGACACTGACCTAGACATCCTTTTCCTTGGTGACACCTCTAAAGCTCATAAATCCGGCTCGTTCACCGACTTTTTCTTGACTGGCTCCAATGGCATCTTCACCGGTTTCTCAACCGAGTTTGTCAGCCGAGCATGGGACTTAGAAGAAAGCATCGTGAAGACCCTCACTGGGCAGCAGTCTGGTCATGGGATTGTGAAGCTCGATCCCAACTTCAAGATGCCAGAGCCGAAGAAGGAAAATTACAGTGGCATGGCATTAAACTGTGAAGAAGCTCCACTGGATGTGGACATAGAAAATGGTGGAAAGGTTGTGGTTCTGAACACCAAGAATTTACCTTTGGTTGGAGAGGTTGGATTGGGGGCTGATCTTGTTAGGCTTAATGGGAATGCCATGTGTTCCCCAGGCTTTTCGTGTGACTCAGCTCTGCAAGTCACGTACGTAGTTCGTGGCAGTGGGCATGTTGAAGTTGTTGGTGTTGATGGGAAGCTTGTGCTGGATACTACTCTGAAGGCTGGTAATCTCTTCATCGTCCCGAGGTTTTTTGTAGTCTCCAAGATTGCTGATCCTGATGGTATGGACTGGTTCTCCATCATCACAACACCTAAGTGAGTATACATTAAAATATTATGTGAATTCACATCTTATTGCCCTATGTTTTGTCTTTGCTAGTGCATGTGAGACTCACGATTCTACGAGATGATATGTACAAAAATGGCGTATTCCCAATCATTGTTCTTTACTGAGAAATAATTTGGATTTGTGTATTGCAGTCCTATATTTACTCATTTAGCTGGAAGGACATCAGTATGGAAGGCATTGTCTCCGCAAGTTAAGCAAGCAGCTTTCAATGTTAGCCCGGATGTGGAGCAGAAATTCAGCTCTAAGAGGATGAACCAAGAGATCTTCTTCCCACCAAATTGATCAACCCTCGACCCTACCATATAGCGGATGCATCCATACATGAAAATCATGGTTTTTTTTTTATAAATAAATAAGTTATTGAAAATGCAAATATTTTACTTTGTTTTGTCTATCAATATAAGCGCATTTCAAGCGTGGAACATGTATAATTAATTTGATGTTTAGAACGCTACAGCATTGGCTAAATTTCGCTGTAGCTAAAAGAGTGCGGAAATAGTGACATTGTAGATCTTTTAAATGACGACTCAGGTTCGCTAAACAGCAGTCAGGTTTCTCTTTGATGACCGTTCTTTGATGAAAATGTACATTGTCCAAACAAAAATATCCGGTTGCTGGTACTATTCATGCAAGAATTTTAGAGTAAGCACTAACTAGTACCCAATTTTGTGCTAAACATACGATAACAATAAGCAACTAAATAGATGTGAATGGACAAAAGAATTAAATAAATTCCACGTAGAAATTAAAATTAAAATTAAAATTACAAGACAATATCCATAAAAAAAACTACAATCCTAAAATAAAATATTGAAACACAATAAATATCATACACGCAATAGAATGATACGATAGTTGCTAATCTTCTACTTTTCTACCATCAGTAAGTTGAATAATTTCCACACCAATTTGAGTGAAGCTTCAGTTTTTCTGGAGGAAAACCACCAAAATTTTCAAACAGATCATAACCGCATATCAAAACATAGTTAGAAATCAATATCTCTGTACAATATTAGCGATTTGCTGCTGTCTGGAAATATACACTCGATTTCTCCAGAAGCAACAATAATCTGGCCAAATCCTATTCCGTACGCACACTCAGGGAGGAAAAAAACGCAAATATCCTTCATTTTTAGACATCATCTATACTGTTCAAATGCAACAAATGTGGCAAGTCGTTACCTGGAAAAGTTGCAGGAGAGTGACATCATGAAAAAATTGAATCTATCTGTTGAATCATGCTGCTATTCACTGGAGACTGAACTTATACCACAGTCACCTGGATTTGAATCTTGATTTGGGAACACTTCAAATTGTAGAGATGGAAAAATCTTGTTCACGTGTAACCATGTTTGCTCCCAAATGTTATCACCCCCAAGAGTACTGGTAGGTACGAGCACGCTCTTGGCCTTCATGGCAAGCAGGATGTTTTTGACAAGCTCAGGCACTAATTCTTGATGCTTGTCACTCCTTTTGACTTTAAGCTTTGTATATCTTTCCATTCTACCAATTACATTACGCCACAGCTTGCAGAAGCTGGGCAATTGAGATAGTTCTTGCAGTAGATGAAGGAACACTGTTGCAAGTAGCTTCAAGGCAAGAACAAGGGTCCCTTCTATGTTGCGGTAATCCTTTTGAGTTTGAGGGTTTCCTTGTGCAATTTCAGCCAAGTCGTCAAGCATCGTGAATATAACCGTTTCAAAGCATTGTGGCCATAAGTTGGGAAGGCGAATGTCATCTACACCAGTTAAGCACGTTTGTAATGATAGAAGAGCATGGCTTCTAACTTCTTCTCTCTGGTCCAAACAAACATTTCGTAATCCTTGGACAAGCCCCAGCCACATCTCACCGATATCCTGACATAATTTGCCAGCTTCCACCTCTGCCATAGCTTCCCTTGCATCTTTGGCCCATCGTACCAAACAAGAAACTGAGCGTGCCATAAGATCCACGGCATGTACAGATCTATCAGTCTGGCCAACACGAGATTCTGCAAATTGCCCGGCTGCGTCAACACAAAGCACAAAATTAGCTGGTGACAAGTAGGCTCCATCAGACATTACAAAAGATAGGGCATCGAATCCTGATTCAGAAGCATCTGGGTGTCTAGCTGTGATAGATAGTAAAGAAGCAATGGTTCGCCATCCCATTGGAGATTGAATATGAGCAGCATTCGCTTTCACCAGGCGACTGACTTCCAGAGTTATCTGTTCACAATATTGATCAGCAACTCGGGCGTCAAGCTTGAGAACCAGTTGAAGTGATCTCAAAAGTTCATCAGCCAGGTTCTCCTTATATGGAAGCAGGCGCTGGCAAATGCGAAGAAGCCCGAAAACTGCCTTCTCGACTAAGGCACAAGCCATTACTGTTGATTGAACAATATTAGCAATATGCTCATACACACCCTGCCAAAGAAGTCCAATTCTGTCCCTGTTGTTCAACGTAATTGCAATTAACAATTCCAAGCAGAAAACTGCCGTGTCCTCATCCTCAGGTGAGCTATTACCCTTCTGGGGTCGCCCAGCAGCCCATATGAGAGCTCTCGCAAGCTGCAACAAAGAATCAGCCTGCAAAAACTTGCTTTCTGTGAAGATGCTGTCAATGTGGCACTTCTGAATTGTCTGAAGCGTGCGTTGATGAGCAGCAAGTTGTTGCTCAGTTGGCTGAGATCTTGGCTCTTCAGTATCTAGAGACAGGAGCTGACTGAATCGGCCCATCAGCCCAGAAGATCGCCTAGGAGTGCCAATGGATTGCATGTGAGCAGCATATAGAGAGTTTGTTAGAGGCTTCCCATGCACAGGATCAGATGACATCTCCGATTCATCAGTTGCATCACTGGTCACTCGAGCAGGAAGAAGGCCAAGCTTATGCAATCTTAGGATGCAATCCAAAATATTTCTCCAGCCAGTACGTACAAAATCTCCATACCTATTTGCAATGGTAAAAACAGTGACAGTCGCCATTCTCGCCTTTGCATCATCACCAAAAGCCAGAACCGGCTCCTCGACAGATAAGGGATTCAATAGTGTTGTAAACTTACAAAGAGACACTACCAAATCATCTAAAATATCTTCAAGGTGATGACATGCAGATATCTTGGCAACAGCCAAGAAACCATCAATACATGTCTGATAAACATCCTCAAGTTCTGCATGATCGAAAACAACAGAGATAGCAGCAATTGTTGGACCTGACATGATTGCAAACATGTCATGGTCAAGGTAGGCCCTGGAATCAGCCACAATATATGGAGAAGTTTTATTAGATTTATGCATCAAATCAATCCAACGGCTTGGAGTCATTTCAGCAAAACCAGTTCCCTGCTCAGGTGTTGTGAGAATCTCATTCTTGCAGATGGCACAATACAGCTCTGAAAGGAACTCCCGGGGGAGATCTTTCCCCCCATTGATGTGCCTATTGTTCCTGATGAAATCCTCTTCGTTCATTTTCTTCTTCACCTGTATATTATGCTGGTCCGTGTTCAGCATAATAATGGAATAAGATAACAGTAGAGCAGCATCTTTATTAGCTAGGATCTGTGGCGATTGCTCGTAATATCTCTCTGAGAATGCCTCGAGCACCCTTTGTATCTTTTGAGATTCTCCAGGCAATCGAAAAGTTTCTAGAAACAAGCGTAATGCAGTATCGAGGTTCATGTCTTTGAAATCAAATGTTCCAGCAAATTCATGTAGAACCTGAACACAAAATTCATCATGATTTCCAAGAAAATCCCCAACAAGATTTTTATCCAGTCCAGCGGTATAACGGAAAAAACAAGCCACACTCTGTGGGTCAAGTTTCTCGGGCAACAGGTGTGTTCCTTGAAGAAATTCTAATCCTTTTTTAGGATCGCGATTAAAGTGATCACCTCCAATCATCAACCTTCTTTTGATATACTTCTTTTTGCGAGCAAAAGGAACCCAATGACCAGGATCACCAAAGTTCTCACAATTCACTATCCAAAATGGGGTATACTCTTCAAGAGATACAGGGGTGGGTTCAGAAGTAATTGATCCATCGCCTACTCTCTCAGCCATTCCCTGAATCACAGCAATCAGACCATCCAAGGCAAGAATATGCATTGAGGACAATGGACAATTCACTGGAAATGCACTCCTCGACAACAGATTGGCAAGATCTTCAAAGACATTGCTACAGGTTATATCACAATCTAAATTCGCATACATCTCAACCATGAATGTTTTCTGCCTACAAAAATCAACTAGAGCCTCCATGGCAACCTCCTGCTGCTGGTATGAAGCTCCAAACCGGCTTTGAGCAAGTCTCAAAATCACACAGGAAAAGAAAGCCTCAAGCTGAAGCTTTAGTTCACTACGCAAATGCTGATACATGTTGAGAACAATGCTACAGACCATAGAAAGAATCAACGGACTCGCAGATAGCCCAAGCTGCAGCAGATTACGAAATAGCTCATCCTGTAACAAGTTCAATAGTCTAGGGTGACGTTGAATAGCTGGGCCACCCAATTCAATTGCTGAATTAATCAAACCCAAAGCAAAAAGCGGCACATCTTCATCGAATGCTATATTATTGGCTCTAGAACCCATTCCGGCATGTTCAACAACATTTAACAATGAACACAGAAAGTGAAATATCTCAACCATGCAGGGTAGGCCATATGGCTCGGTCATTAAATGCAAATCAAATGGAACACCCTTCTCATTATCCGCTCTCATAGTATTTTCATCTGTCAGGCTGTTGACGAGGCCAGAGGAAGTAGAATTAAGAACCCCAGGGCCGAGTTGGCTGTCATATTCAGAACCTCCACTGCCATTTTCAGATTTGCTACCAAAGCTATAATCAGGATCAATTCCAGCAGTCTGCACAATAATAAAAAAAGGTGTTAAGTTCTTAACGTAAAAGAGGAGAAAAACAAGAGATACTCCATTGATAGATGGCACCCTGCAGATCAAGGTCCACCATGAATATAGAATACACATGCAGACAGAAGAACATGCAACAAATTTATCAGCAAACAAAAACATATAAACTACTCTCAGTTTCTTTGATACATACAGTGAAGCATTACATTTTAGAACTGGAAAACACACAAAAACATATAAACTACTCTCAGTTTCTTTGGTACAGACAATGAAGCGTTACATTTTTGGAACTGGTAAACTAACAGAAATCGCAATGGGACATATATTTATAATGCCTTCACAAGAATAAACAGAATGCAAACATTCAGAAGAAATCATTATCAGATGGTTCACAGGAGAAAAAGATATTATTCACCTCAGCTTTCAAAGAATTGCCTCCTCTAACAAGTGATTGTTCTGTTGTGTCAACATCTGGAAGGTGAGAAAAAATGCATCTGACAAATTCATGCATTGTGTGGCGAGCAATCCACTGTAACAATTCACCTTTGCTTCCTGCTTGATGAACTATTCGGAAGCAAGTATTCACAATAGTACAAACATGTTGATTGCTTAACATAAGCGACGCTTTACTTTTCATGCAAGCCAATAGGATCTGAAGTATCTTCATTAGTACGACTTCTTCAGATGAAGGGTCAGTGACCTCAAATCTGCAGCTTGTAACAGCATCAACTACCAAGTGCATAGCATCCTCAACATTGATAATGTCAATAGCCAGTACATCCAATGCCAAAATCTTGTAAACAGCCGACAAGGCCACTCCAGTAATTGGTGCACCTGTTTCATCAGACCGAATTACATCAAGAAATGGCTGGAGATACAAGGAAGGGTCGACGGACTGCCACTGATGCTGCCATGAAAATATTTGCTTTCTCAATGTTTTAAGAGATTGAATGAGGGAATGCTCCAATTGATCATCGCCAGAAACATATCGACCTCCCCATCTCACATTCCTCCTCATTACTGCCAACACAGAACCTATCTCTGAGTTAATTGTACAAGCCAAAACAGCCATACTAGAAGAGGTAGTTTCACAGTCCTCAGGTTCCTCTTCAATAGCCTTGATGCTAGACTGTAGCCATAAACGTCCCATCACTAACTATTCAGGTCAAGATTTCAACTTAAATGGTCGGCATTAGCTGTTTTAAAAGGAGCTGCTGGAAACAATCCAAAGAATGCAACTTGTGACCTAGAAAAAGGATCAAACAAAGACGCATGTGTTAGAATTCACAAAATAGGGATTCTACAGTTTTAAACATGAAAAAGAAATATGTACAACTGTACAAACAATATTAGATAAAACTGCACAAACAAAGATCTGCATATTACATATATTTTCCACAAATTGTGTCAACCTATCAATTTTCACACTGGCAGCACTGAAAATTCTTAATTTTATATTTACAAAGATAATAAACTTTACAGAAGACATAAGACCAGCAACAACTGTGTTGTAACCCTCTATCAGGCTGTTTTGTGCAGCCTATCACAGTGAAAATAATGTTAATGTCCTAGAGAAGCTACCTCTTAGAAAAACGTGATGCTTTGGTTTCACCAACACATCTCCGGGAATCTATTTATGAAATGGAATGTTCAAATAACTTATAATAATCACATCTATTCAATAATTGAAACATCAAATCATATATACACGAAGTCAATTAGTCCTTTCATCAACCAGATTAACACAGGAAGACTGAGAAAAGTAGTTGTCAAAGGCATTTTACAAATGTGGAAGCAAATAGGACAAGATTGCTACTAAGGCATCCGATGGTAAATAGGTTGGTGCAATAAAAGCACAACTGATCCCCACTTGCTCGCCATCGCCCATTTGCTGATTAGAATGAGTAGCATTTGACACAAATACTGGCTGAACTAGCTGCAACTTGTAAAGATTGGCTGCGGTTCCCAAAAAAATCTTATTCGAAAGTATACGATCAGTATTAATTCAAGTATTTTACTCATTGTAAAATACATAATCACGTAAAAAAATACTCAGTAAAAAACAACTTGACGTTTAAAACAAATTTGCTTACCAGGACAATAACCTCGACTTGCTAGTACTTTACCCCATTGAGAATTAACTTCAACTAAAAGGCCGATTTGAGCTAATACCCGGACATAAAAACCTGAAATTTACAATTTATGTTTGACATTTATGCAGAAGATGCAAAATTTCTTTCTGAAATGTGATTATTATATCAGAAAACTCATCGAGCAAATATTCACCTTATACAGAGATGAGATGGCCGCAGAGTAGATCCGCGAGTTTGACGATGCCGGAGTTAAAAGAGAATGAACCTGAGCTACTTCCCGCCGCATGTCAGTATCCCGATAAGCGACGCCGGTGAAAATTTCGTTTTGACAGTTGATTTTTGAAATATGGTGAGGATAAAAAAGGAAAACGAAAAAACCGAAAGGCGCATTTGCAGATTGCTGGTATAATCATAATTCAAAAAGAAAAAAGGTAAACAAAACACGACGACGACAAACTTTGATTCTTTCTCAAAATTAAAGTACACATTTCTTCGAATTTGGTTTCCATTTCCAATTTTTTTTTTTTATTTAGTAATTAATTATTTTTTATTAGAAATTTATTATTATTAAAATAATTCAAAGAAACTAATTGATGGCATTGCCGGTCACTCCGAGTTTTGCAATAATTCATTGGTATCATACATACATACAGGTCAGGTCTGTGAAGGAATTAGAGGTGAGTTATAGCATCGATTGAAAGGAAAATGGATATCTCGAGAGTTTGGCGTGCACAACTGCTATGCAACTTAACTGGCAAAATTTGTTACTCTACTCGATTAGATACCAAACTCAAAATGCCTCATGTCTTTAACAAACTTAAATGGGTTTCTAATCAATAAATTTGAACGAGTTTGACTCATGAGCTTGAGCTTGTTAATATATGATTATATTCAGGAACTTGTTTTTTTTTTTTTTTATTATTATAAAAAGACCTCTCTCTCTCTCTCTCTCAAAATTTATTTTATAGCAGTCTCTCCATTTAATCCACACATTAACTAATTGATAAATTGTACTTGTACTTGTCTATCTTAATTTGTTTGGATAATTTGCTTCACATGTTAGAATCTCGTCTTTCAAATGCAATCAATAATTTATAAAGAAAAAACACATACACAGCCAAAATCCAGATTAAGGCAATTGTTTATTTATTCGTCATCAAAATTGAAACCCCATTTGGATAATAAATTGTTTGTCCTCGTTCAAATTTTCCAAGGAAGTCGTCATTGCCTAAAGTAGGAGCACCTTAGATCTAATAGTAGCCAAAGACCAAAAGGTAGGAAATCAATTTAAAAGTTAATACATTTCTTAAAATATAATTTTTAGCCAAATGACTACGTCCTACCCTGCGTCGCACAGTTTCTTTTTATAATCACACAATTTTATTACCGTAAACACACTATAAATAAATAAAAATGGAACGTGAATTTCTTTTTTACTTTCTCGACGTTGAAGTTAAACGAATGATTAAAAAAAAAGGAGAAAAAACTCAACTAAACACAAACTCTGGAATAGCTTAATGTGTGAATAGTTGCAGAAGATGATCAAGTACACGATAATTGAACTTGATTGATACATTTTCAAACACTACTGTTTAGGCTGATTGCCTCAATTACTTGGCTTACTTTCTGAAACGCTAAACTAGCAAACTAGTCTCAACGTATAATCAACCTCAAAATGTAACACAAGTAGCTGATTTATATTTTCGTTTCTTAGAAGGAGTATCATGTCCGTTCAATCTTCCAGAATGGCCTTCGCAGCCTCGACCAGAATTGGGCGAAGATCATCAGAGGCTCGACCAAGAACCGTGTACCCTTCTCGATCCTTAGCATCCACGTCTGCTCCATGCCTTATAAGAAGGAGAGCTACCTGCCATATAGCTAGGAATAGTGAGAAATTTAAGACGTTACTCCACAAATCCTCACAGCAGTAAAATTTGAGCTTCTTAACAAGATAAAAAAGCAAATTTAACACAAGACATATAGTCGTTCCAACAAACAATGGGAGAGAATAAATGAACAAGATACACATCAATATAAAAAAGTAGATGCATATTCAAGAATTCATCGAAATTCAAAGAGAAAGAACAATCCATGGATATATTAAAGTTGCTGCATGTACTATAATATTTTTACGTTTAATTATTGGATCTATAAGCACAAGGAAAGAAGGGATATGTCTTTACCTCTCTGTTATGGCATTCTGCTGCAATCATAAGTGGAGTTTGACCTGCTCTATCAGCATCATCAACTTCTGCTCCTTCCTCAATCAAAAATTCACACAACTCTGTGTTCCCTGTGCTTGCTGCACGATGCAAAGGGGTGCATCCGACCTACATTAAGTTATTGTCAGACATATATAACACAAGTAGAAGTTATGATAGTTGCGATTGCAACTGAGTGGCTTTCACCCAAGTTATGAAAGTTCTGAATGAAGAGTAATTCAGTGATTTTAACGCAAATTCTAGAACAACGCAAACAACAGGACTTAAAATTCATGAATGCATGTCTATACAAGTGCAGCATCTCTGAGATATTTGCGAAGAAGACTATAAGCACGAATCAATATTGAAAATAAGGTGCAAACCTTGTCCTTTATATTGAGTTTTGCACCATGTGAAATCAATATTTCAGCTATTTTCAAGTGACCCTTGCTGGCAGAATAGTGAAGAGCAGTCCGACCGCCATCGTTTTTCAAATTAATGTCAGCTCCTGTCATCAGCATTTTTCATTTCCAAATTCAGAGATCATCCAAAGACAAATAAATAACAGTATTAATACAGGATGTATATTTCAAAACAATATGAAGTTCAAGCAGATACCCACAAAACAAGTGTTGCACATTCAACTGCTCATAAAAGTGGTCACCACTTTAACAGATATAAAAAACAACAACTTTGCACATTCACCTGCTGATATGGAAAACCCTTGATGGTTAAAAAACATGGGCAGGGGTGAAAAATTCGCTAGTCCATATTAAACAATGAGTACAAGAGGAGAGAGTGACAACTCAGTTAAAAACTATATGCAAAACCCTAACCCGATGCATATAAATATATGTGGGCAAAAAATAATAAATGTCCTGCCACCCCCGCAAATCCCAATTGGGGTCAGTTGTGGGGTGCGGCCCGGGATTTACTGATATGCTGCCATCACACAGCCCCGAAACTTCCATGATTACAATTGCATCACATGTGTTGCACGATTATTTTTTTGAGGCAAACTCAAAAGAATTAAAGTCACAAACTAAACACATAATATGAAGAAATTTTAGACTGTTTCCCTGGGATGTGTGAACAAGAAAATTAAATAAAAGTTGACAAGGAAGCACCACTAATTTCCATGCAACTCCAACTCTCTTGTACGGATCTATTAGCTTGGAAGAAATTAACCGCTAAATGTGCTTTTTTTTTCCTTTTTATTGAAAAAAATGTTGACTCGACTTTAAATTTTGATTCACAACTTCAATAATTAGGCATCTTTTACTCAATAGTTTTGCATTCTTTGTATAAAATTTTCAGGTAGAATTAACATTAAAGAGATACAAATAGTTAAAATTCTAATCCTATGAAGCTTACAGCATTAATTTTAAAATAGGAAATAATACAAGTTGTTATGAGTAGCAGAGCATAAACCCAAAGCTCACCTTTGTTGAGTAAAATTTCTACAATCTTCAAATTGCCACTACTAGCAGCAGAGTGCAGAGGAGCCCAGCCTTCTTCATCAGAACAATTTACAACGGATGCATGTGCATCTGATAGAATTTCCACCGCCTACTTCATTCACAAATACAAATTACACTCGGACACCAAAAAAATAAAAAGAACAAAAAAAACTACGCGCATTGGAAAAATCAGCATCCAAGGTGAAATGAACCAGCAAAATCGACCTAGTTTACCAAAAGCTTCGATTTCCGTGGAAAGCACTTCATCAGATAATATTTCAATAATCTTGCCAGCTTTACACAGCAGAATCTATCTGTATAAACTAAAAAAGAACGAGAACCTAATGTTTTACCATGAGCTCGAAATCTAGTAACCTAGCCAGAGGGAAGCTAATAACATGAACATCGAGGAATACGTGAATCGATCTTTCAGTTATTCCTTTAAACAATAACAGCGAGATAAAGCAACATAAGAAGCTGATGAAACTTTGACGAGATCAATGACAACTGAATTACATCAATTTGCGAGCTTGAAACGGCCACATGTAGGAGCGAACGTCCGTCTTCATTGCGGAGGGACATGGCTCTATGGAGTTGTTCTTCAACCAGTGATTTGAAAAGCGAGGAATCGCCAGATTCCGCAGCTTTAAACAGCTCTTCCTTTTTCATATGCTTGGCTGAATCGCTGCCGATTTCCATTTCCATTGCTGTAACTGGAGGTGCCAAGCGAAGCAAGTGGACAACTGTGTGTTGTGCGTCTTTTGAGGATGGGCTCGGTTTCTGGTCTACAATCTCCGGCCCAACTAATAGCATTAACAAAAGCCCAATCTTGGCTCTTCGAGTTTTTTTTGTCCTAAAACGTTGGGTTCTCAAAAATGTTAGTTGAAAATTAAATACATGAATGCATATAGAAATAACTTCCAAAAAATTTCACCAATCGTAATCGAACTACAGAAATATTATTAATTCTCGATTTTATCAACATTATAATGAATTTTTGTTCGATTAAGAATATAAATTTATGGTCTGTTTTTCCCCCCTCAAAATTTCGTTTTAATAGCATCAATCAAGTGGAAATTTGGTACAGATACAACCAAATCTTATTCGAAAAGGCAAGTGATTTACCTAGAATAATAAAGTGATATCGGACTTTTATTTTATCAAAGATTGCAGATTTATAAAGAAAAAGTCTGATAATAATATATTTTTTAAAAAAATGATAATTGCTAAAACAAACCTTAAATTGACCGT
This sequence comes from Primulina eburnea, assembly GCF_022965805.1. Classification (NCBI taxonomy): domain Eukaryota; kingdom Viridiplantae; phylum Streptophyta; class Magnoliopsida; order Lamiales; family Gesneriaceae; genus Primulina; species Primulina eburnea. The sequence goes on along the minus strand of NC_133101.1, from coordinate 65,488,064 downwards.
TTGCCTAATAGTTGTGGTTGGAGAATGGAGATGGACCACCCCATAAATGGTGGCAGGAATATGATTATTAACGAGTAGTAATTAATAACTATCTTATATTTATTTATCGTTCTGAATTGTAGGATCGGATACACAACACGAACAACAAAGCACTCGAATATTTATAATGGGGCAATATTATTTTTCAAAGCAAATGTATATAATATCTTTTAGTTGGCCTTAATGTGAAACCACTGTTCAGAAAAAAAAATTAAAAAAAAAAATCAACTATTAAGTTTCTTTCTGATTTAGAATTTTAATAAAAATTTATATGAATCTTCTCGTCCAACGATGCTGGATCAAACGTGATCCCAAGAAATATCCTCAAACTGATTAGCCGACACACTCGTTATTAAATGATTTAATAAATTGATTACAAAAAATCCCTTTCAGTATATAAAATGATAATTATAATTATAATTATAATAAATAAATACAGCTGATATCGCTGAAATCGGTGATGCTAGCTGGGAAGTCAGATCCCTGCTTGGAGAGCTCGGACCAAACGTTTGAACGCTATCTGGGAGGTCGGATCTTCCCCTTGGGAGCTCGGATCAGACACCTCGAAATCCAGAAACACAAACAAGAGTGTTAGAAGGGGGCCGGAAGGTTGTTCCGGCGTAGCCCCTCCGACGCTCAAGTCAGAAAACTGAGAGAGAAAACTGTGTGTGTAAAGAGAATGTGAAAAAGTATGAATTGAATAAAACAACGAACGGAACCTGGTATTTATAGGAGAACAATAGAGTCCTAGTTTTGGTAGGTTTCGATCTCCAGAATCTCCGGAAGATTTGATTAGATCTTCACCCAGATTTGATTTAGATATCTGATGGGCTTTACTTTTCTGGGCTTTGATCTCCGTGGGCTACGCACTTCGCATCTGAGGAAGGGCTATTGTAGGCATGAGCCCACGTGAAGCCAGGACCGCATGGGAGCTCGGCTCGGGAGCTCAGCCAACGCGTCTCATACCGTCCCGATATCGCAACGTATGAGGTCGGCTCGGCATCTTGCTGGGAGGTCGGCACGGGAGATCGGCATGGGACCTCGGCCACCCTCTCTAATCGACGGTCCTGCTGACATGGGAGGTCGGTTGGGATGACCTCCCGGATGACCTCCCGCGGATGACATCAAGCGCTCCTCTGAGCGCTGGGCTTCCCACGAGATGGGCTATCGGGAGTGGGCCGAGCCCATCCTCCATCCGGGGGTATCACGAGTCCCCCCCTCGAGTCGAGCTGACGTTGAAAACCAGAAGCTCGTAGTGATATGAGCTCCCGGTAGGCCATGATTACTTTGGGCCCAAGATCATTGAATCGCGCTGAACTCAAGATGATTGAGAGACTGGGTGAGCTGCAGTAACAAACCAGAGGCTCATAGTTGCCTGCTCTTGGTGGTCCTTGGCTAGACCGAGCTTAGAAGCTTTTTGGCTGTGCTGGCCTCTCGTGACACGGTGTCAGTATGTGCTGATCTGAAATATTCTTATGAGGGCTGAGCTGAGACCAGCGGTCCCGAGCTTCACTGAGTTACCCATTTATGACGTCTGCTGAGCTGGTGAAAAGCTGAGGCGCCCCACTTTCAGTTTCGTAGGTTCCCGACCTGAATATGAACCGCCGCTGCCACCTGTCAAGCCAAAAGCTGGTTGCACGTTCTTCGAGAACATCCTAGCCGCCCACGTCACCCGAAATCCACGGTCCGATTTCCTCAAGGTCCCTCTATAAATACCCTCTCAAACCCCACTCAGCCATTCTTACGCTTTGATTCCTTCACCTCGGCTCCGACCCTCCACACGATTTCTCATTTTCCAACTCCCCGCCTTATTTCCCCGACCTTCCGTAGGTACTGCTATCATGGTTTCCCCCCACCCCTCTTCCTTGTCGACCTCCGAAGGGATATTCCGTGAGGTGGATCAGTACGATCCCCTCACAGAAGTTATCTCGAGGTCCAGTGAGTGTCCCGAGACGGTGGGGATCAGCCCCCGCCTCTCTGCTGGTGATGATGGCGCAGCCCTGAACCAGCTCAGCCTCAGTCATCCAGAAGAGCCAATCAGGACGTTTGATCCCTGGTTCGAGCTCCATCCTTCGTGGCTGGATGCCTCGGATGAACTCCGCATCCGAGCTATCTCATGTGCCCCTGCCGACTATAATTTCATATTTCCCCACTCTGAGGAGAGGGCTAATAATCCCCCCCCTGGCTACTACACCTTCTATCAGGACCAGCTAGAAGCTGGACTTCGATTTCCCCTTCCTCCTTTCTTTCAACAGCTCAGCCAATTTTACCAAATTCACCTCGGCCAGTTCACCCCCAACGCCTTTCGTACCTTGTGTAGTTATGTAGTTCTCTTCAAAGCTTTAGGTTTTGAGGTCGACCCGATTTCCTTCTCCCATTTCTATCTCCCCAAGAGGTCGGAAGAGGGGCCCTTTTATTTCTCAGCTCGGCCAAGCTGCCAATTCTTCGAGGGGGCACCTTCTTCCAATAAATTTTGGAAAAACCACTATTTCTTCGTTCAACCCTCAGATTCGTGGGACATCTGCTCTCGGTGGAGAGCAGCTCTCCCCGAGCTCCCTGCTCCTCCCTCAGGCTTCCGCAAGAACAACACTTTTCTCGGACCCTTTGGGGCCATCAGAGGTCGGCGTTTCCATACACCCACCCTCCTAGCCGAGGACCTCTTGTGCTATTATGGGCTCAGCTCTGCCGGGATTCCTTCCTACGGCAACGAGGGTATGGAACTTAGCCCGGCCAATGTTGGCTCCCCCGTCCCCCTTTCTCTTCATTTTTTTTTTTTTTTTTTTTTTTTTTGATGAGCTTTTGTTTTTGTCTCAGCTGCCAGAGTCATGAACGCTCTCGTCAAAAAGGCTGAGGCCCGGAGGCAACAGAAGGCCAGCTCCGCCGTTGCTGATAAGGGCAAGGCCGTGGCTCCCGAGGTCAGCACGGAGGAGGTCACCATTGTTTCGCTTGCTGAGGCTCAAACGGCACCTCAGAGCTCCTCTCGGAAGCGCAGAGCCCCGGAAACCCCTCGCCCTCATGGGCAATCTCCAAGCAGTGGGGAGCTCGGTCCCCCTCTCACTGAAGCCTTACCCCTGCGTCAGATGAGGTCAGATACCTCTTCGCAAGTTCTCCGTTGCCGTTCCAACCTGTATGATATGTACCGGGAGGACCTGCGCATTGTGGGGGCAGGGCCATCCCCTCTGGCTGGGGCCCTTCTCCGGGACATCGCCTCGAAGGCCGATGCGGAATTCTTGGATGGGCTTAACTGGGCTGAGCTCGTCAGGAGGTCCACCAGCGCCAGTGCTGAGGTATCTGCCGTAGGTTAATTCGTTTATGTTATTTAAATTTGGCTAACATTTTCCCATACAGGCCGCTCTGCTGAACGCTGAGGTGGCTTTCAGAGCCAATAACATCCGGAAGCAGTCTTCCAAGGAGGCGAGGTCCTTTCAATCAACCTCGGCGGAGCTGGAGAGCAGGCTTACCGCTATGACAGAGGCCCTGGCCAAAGAGCAGGCCAACACGAAGCAGAGGGAGGCCGAGATGCGGGAGGGCTTTGCTGTTGAGACCCGGAAGCTGAGGAACGAGCTGCGTTTAGCCGAGGTACGACTAGATGCTGCTCAGGAGGAGGCGAAGTCTGCTAAAGAGGAACTTACCGTGGCCCAGCAGGAGGTCGTGTCAGCGCGGGCCGACCTTGCAAACGGGTCCGAGGTTTTTAAGGAGGATTTCTTGAAGTCCGAGGAGTTTTGGGAGACTGTTGCTGACAAGGCTCTGAACTTTGTTTACGTAGGCTTCGATGGTGCAGTGGCCCAGTTCAAAGAAGCGGGTTATCCTCCTGAGGGGACCTCTGCCGACTTTTTGGATGCTAAGAAGGTCGTGGAGAACCTCCCTCCCGATGTATGAGCAACGGTCCTCCCCCTAGCTGTATTAAATTCGTGAACTTAATTTATATAAGAGTATTATTCCTTCATCTTTCGCACCGGGTCAGCTTCTCGTATGTAGGTCCGCACCCAAAGCAATAACTTCAACTCACGCTAAAAGAGGTCGGCTGGGCTCTTGGAGCTCGACCCAACACGAACAAAATAATAATACCGAGAACGTACTGAGAGGTCGGCTGAGCTCTTTGAGCTCGGCCAAACACTTCGAACAAAATAATAAACCGAGGAGGTAGCACTGAGAGAGGTCGGCTGGGCTCTTGGAGCTCGGCCAAACACGAACAAAATAATAAACCGACGAGGTAGCACTGAGAGAGGTCGGCTGGGCTCTTGGAGCTCGGCCAAACACGAACAAAATAATAAACCGACGAGGTAGCACTGAGAGAGGTCGGCTGGGCTCTTGGAGCTCGGCCAAACACGAACAAAATAATAAACCGACGAGGTAGCACTGAGAGAGGTCGGCTGGGCTCTTGGAGCTCGGCCAAACACGAACAAAATAATAAACCGAGGAGGTTGCACTGAGAGAGGTCGGCTGGGCTCTTGGAGCTCGGCCAAGCACTTGAACAAAATAATAAGCCGACGAGGTAGCACTGAGAGAGGTCGGCTGGGCTCTTGGAGCTCGGCCAAGCACTTAAAACAAAATAATAAACCGACGAGGTAGCACTGAGAGAGGTCGGCTGGGCTCTTGGAGCTCGGCCAAACACGAACAAAATAATAAACCGACGAGGTAGCACTGAGAGAGGTCGGCTGGGCTCTTGGAGCTCGGCCAAACACGAACAAAATAATAAACCGAGGAGGTTGCACTGAGAGAGGTCGGCTGGGCTCTTGGAGCTCGGCCAAGCACTTGAACAAAATAATAAGCCGACGAGGTAGCACTGAGAGAGGTCGGCTGGGCTCTTGGAGCTCGGCCAAGCACTTAAAACAAAATAATAAACCGACGAGGTAGCACTGAGAGAGGTCGGCTGGGCTCTTGGAGCTCGGCCAAACACGAACAAAATAATAAACCGACGAGGTAGCACTGAGAGAGGTCGGCTGGGCTCTTGGAGCTCGGCCAAACACGAACAAAATAATAAACCATAAGATCCTGCTCCGAGATTAGTAGGGTCAGCTCGGTCACATGAGCTCGGCCCCACGCTTGGTCAAATTTGGTACTGGGTTGAGCGGCGAAGTTCATGCCGAGCTGAGGTGAGCGGGTTAAGTCTGAACCCCCTGACACCGGACCCTTGTCATACCTGGCGTGACCAGGATGATATGAGCTCTGGGCTTTTGAAATGACTGAGGGTGAAAACCCTTCCCATGCTCGTTATAACCAAGATGAGGTGAGCTCTGGGCTCCTGATCTGACTGAGGGTGAAAACCCTTCTCATACTTGGCGTGACCAAGATGAGGTGAGCTCTGGGCTCCTGAACTGACTGAGGGTGAAAACCCTTCTCATACTTGGCGTGACCAAGATGAGGTGAGCTCTGGGCTCCTGAACTGACTGAGGGTGAAAACCCTTCTCATACTTGGCGTGACCAAGATGAGGTGAGCTCTGGGCTCCTGAACTGACTGAGGGTGAAAACCCCTTTCATACTTGGCGTGACCAAGATGAGGTGAGCTCTGGGCTCCTGAACTGACTGAGGGTGAAAACCCTTCTCATACTTGGCGTGACCAAGATGAGGTGAGCTCTGGGCTCCTGAACTGACTGAGGGTGAAAACCCTTTTCATACTTGGCGTGACCAAGATGAGGTGAGCTCTGGGCTCCTGATCTGACTGAGGGTGAAAACCCTTCTCATACTTGGCGTGACCAAGATGAGGTGAGCTCTGGGCTCCTGAACTGACTGAGGGTAAAAACCCTTTTCATACTTGGCGTGACCAAGATGAGGTGAGCCCTGGGCTCCTGATCTGACTGAGGGTGAAAACCCTTCTCATACTTGGCGTGACCAAGATGAGGTGAGCTCTGGGCTCCTGAACTGACTGAGGGTAAAAACCCTTCTCATACTTGGCGTGACCAAGATGAGGTGAGCTCTGGGCTCCTGAACTGACTGAGGGTAAAAACCCTTTTCATACTTGGCGTGACCAAGATGAGGTGAGCCCTGGGCTCCTGATCTGACTGAGGGTGAAAACCCTTCTCATACTTGGCGTGACCAAGATGAGGTGAACTCTGGGCTCCTGAACTGACTGAGGGTAAAAACCCTTTTCATACTTGGCGTGACCAAGATGAGGTGAGCCCTGGGCTCCTGATCTGACTGAGGGTGAAAACCCTTCTCATACTTGGCGTGACCAAGATGAGGTGAGCTCTGGGCTCCTGAACTGACTGAGGGTGAAAACCCTTTTCATACTTGGCGTGACCAAGATGAAGTGAGCTCTGGGCTCCTGACTGAGGGTGAAAACCCTTTCTGCAATAATAACAATTTCAAACAAAATGCATAACTTTATTAATGTATTTGAATAAAGCATCAAAGCCTGACGTCCTTGCATCGAAAGTAAATGACATAAAAAAAAACTAAAGCTTCTAGCAATATCTAAGCATAATATTTGCGAAGGTGATAAGCATTCCACGGCCTCTTCAATTTCTTCCCTGTCCAGTCTTCTAAGTAGTAGGCACCCGAGCTGAGCTTTTCCACCACTTTGAACGGCCCTTCCCACTTTGGATCGAGCTTTCCGACCTTCTCTTCCTGAACCTTCTTAAAGACCAAGTCTCCCACCTGGAAGCTCCTCTGAATGACCTTTTTGTTGTAAGACTGGGCTATGCGTCTCTTGTAAGCTTCCATTCTTATGGCCGCGGCTTCTCTTTTTTCTTCCACGAAATCCAAGTCTGCTGCTCGTCTCTCATTGTTTTGCTCATCATAGAATGTGACGCGAGGTGTCTCTTCACCGATCTCCGCCGGAAGCACGGCTTCATTTCCATAGACTAGGCTGAAAGGCGTCTCCCCCGTGCCTATTTTTGGGGTGGTCCTGTACGACCAAAGCACGCTGGGGAGTTCCTCCACCCAATTACCTTTCGCGCTCCCGAGTCTGGTCTTCAGGCTCTGCACTAAGGATCTGTTGGTGACCTCCACTTGGCCATTGCATTGAGGGTAGGCCACGGAGGTGAAGTGCTGCTGGATCTTCATCTCTTTACACCAGGCTTGGATCCGGCTTCCTTGAAATTGCCTTCCGTTGTCGGATATCAACTTCCTCGGGACCCCAAACCTGCAGACGATGTTCTTCCAGAGAAATTTGAGTACCTCATTTTCAGTTATCTTAGCCAAAGCCTCAGCCTCTACCCACTTTGAGAAGTAATCTATGGCCACGAGCAAGAATTTTTTCTGGGCTGGGGCCGGGGGAAAAGGTCCCACAATGTCGATCCCCCATTGGTCAAACGGGCAGGCTGCCACAATACTCTTCATTAGGGCAGCTGGTTGATGTTGGAGCTTACCATGACGTTGGCAGCTGTCGCATGAGATGACGATGGCTAGAGCATCTTTTAACATAGTGGGCCAGAAATATCCGGCCAAGAGTGCCTTTCGTGCTAGAAAGTAAGATCCCAAGTGATTCCCGCAACAGCCTCCATGAATCTCTCTTAGTACATAGTTAGATTGCTTGGGACCCAAACACTTGAGAAGAGGCCGAGAGGCTGACCTCTTGTAAAGAGTTCCGTTGATCATTACAAACCGAAGGCTTCTTCGCTTCATCCTGTAAGCCTTCTTCGGATCTTCGGGGAGCACCCCATCTTTCATGTAATCTAATAACTCGGCGCGCCAGTCATTGTCTTCGTGCTCAGGAGAGGGGTAGTGCACAGAAGGGCTTAGCTCTACTTGGACCACCACCTCTCTTGATTTCCAGCTGTGGAGCGAGCTGGCCATTTTAGCAAGGGCGTCGGCTCCCTCATTTTCCTCTCGGGGGATCTGCTTAAAAACCAGTTCTGTAAAGAGTTCTTTAGCTGCTTCCACCGCTTTTACGTATTCTATCAATCTTTCATTCTTGATGTCGTATGATCCATTCATTTGGTGGGCCACCAGCTGAGAATCAGAGAAGATGTGGACTCGAGCTGCTCCGACCTGCCGTGCTGCTCTTAGACCCGCTAAGACCGCTTCGTATTCTGCCTCATTGTTGGATGCCCTAAAGTCTAGCCTCACGGCTAACTTTAGTTCATCCCCTTTTGGAGAGATTAATAACACACCAACTCCGCTGCCTTCATTGGTGGATGAACCATCCACGTAGACCTTCCAAAGATCTTCCATCTTCACATGCAAAGTCTCGGCCAAGAAATCGGCCAAGGCCTGCGCTTTGATTGCGGTTCGAGGCCCATATTGAATGTCATATTCCCCTAGTTCAGTGGTCCACTTTACCAACCTTCCTGAGATATCAGCATGCGTCATTATTTTCCCGAGAGGGCTGTTGGTGAGGACCATAATGGGGTGAGATAGAAAGTAAGGCCTTAGTCTTCGAGCTGTTGTGACCAAGGCCAGAGCGAGCTTCTCCACAACTGTATATCTGAGCTCCGCTCCCTTGAGGGCGTGAGAGATGTAATATACGGGGCTTTGTTCCGTGCCTTTCTGCCTGACCAAGACTGAACTAACAGCCATCTCAGTGGCCGAGAGGTAGACATACAATGGTTCCCCTGGGGCTGGTTTGGCTAATATGGGGAGCTCCGCCAAATGCTTCTTCAGATCCTCGAATGCCCTCACGCATTCTTCATCCCATTCGAATTTTTTAGCTTTCCTGAGGACTCGGAAGAAGGGTAAACTACGATGTGCCGCTCTTGAAATGAATCGTGACAAAGCGGCGATTCTCCCGGCGAGCTTCTGGACCTCCTGGAGATTCCCAGGAGGTGTCATAGATTGAATAGCTTTTACTTTCTCAGGGTTGGCCTCAATTCCCCTTTCTGTTACCATGTACCCAAGGAATTTCCCACTTTTGACCCCAAAAGTGCATTTTTGGGGGTTCAGCTTTAGCCTGTAAGATCTCAAAGTGGCAAAGGTCTCACGGAGATCCTTTATGAGATCAGCCGAGTTCTTCGACTTTACAAGAATATCATCCACATACACTTCCACATTTCTTCCGGCCTGGGCTGAGAAAATCTTGTCCATGAGCCTTTGATAGGTGGCTCCCGCATTTTTTAACCCGAAAGGCATCACTACATAACAAAACGTCCCTTCGGAAGTGATGAAACTCACTTTGTCCTGGTCTTCTTCTGCTAAGGGGATCTGATGGTATCCTTGATAAGCATCCATCAAACATAAGTACTGATGACCTGCGGTGGAATCAACCAGTTGGTCTATCCTCGGCAAGGGGTAACAATCTTTTGGACAAGCCTTATTAAGATCTCTGAAGTCGACGCACATTCTCCATTTTCCCGAGCTCTTGGGGACCAGGACAACATTTGATAGCCATGTTGGGAAAAAGATCTCCCTAATGTGTCCTGCCTTAAGAAGCTCGTCTACCTGTTCTTTTATTACCTTGTCTTTCTCGGGGCCAAAATGCCTCTTCTTCTGTTTGACTGGCCGGGCTTCAGGGAGAGTGTTGAGGTGGTGTTTCATTATCCCGGGGCTGATCCCCTGAAGCTCTTGTGGAGACCAAGCAAATACATCAATGTTAGTTTTTAAACAAGCCAGTAGATCATGCTTGGTTTCGGGATCAAGATCAGCCGCCACCCTGACATTCCGTTGGACCCCTATCTCCACCGTTTCTGGCTCCTCTTCTGAGGTGAGCTGAACCTCTCTTCTGGAGGTCATATTTGGTTGGGCCACAATCATCCCTACCTCGGTCCGAGATCTTTTGACTTCTTGCCTTACCTCATCCACATAACATCGTCGAGAGGATTTCTGATCCCCCCCTACGACTCCTACTTCATTCCCCACAGGATATTTCAGCTTTTGATGATAGGTAGAGCTTACAGCTCGGAAGTCGGCCAGGGCAGGTCGGCCAAGTATTCCGTTGTAGGAAGAGGGGGCATCCACCACAGTAAAACATGTCATTTTTGTGATGCGGTGAGGTCCCGCCCCTAGGGATAAGGGGAGCATGATTTGCCCTACAGTTTGGACCGCATGTCCTGTGAAGCCAAATAAAGGCGTAGAGATATGATCAAACTCGAAACCTTCCACTTTCATTTGGTCCAGGGTTCTTTTGAAAATAACGTTAACTGAGCTTCCGGTGTCAACAAAGATTCTTGCGACGTCATAGTTGGCGATAGTAAGAGTGACTAATAAGGCGTCGTTATGAGGTGCCACAACACCTTTCATATCATCCGGCCCGAAGCCAATGACGGGGTCATCTTTGGGGGCAAGGTCTAACCCCAAACTTTCCAATCTCCGACCATGAGCTTTACGAGCTCTGCCCGAATCTCCGTCGGTGGCGCCGCCCGTTATCATGTGGATTATACCTCTGGTCGGATCATTAGCAATCTGCTGGACCTGAGGGCCTTGATGTCGCGGGGGGTCATCTCGACCCCCGCGGTTGGGTCGGTTCTCCCGGGGTTGTGGCCTCTGATTAACCCCAGGAGGTCCTCGATCCCTTCGATCATCTCGATATCTTCCTTCTGATCGAGCTAGGAGGTTCTTCATGTGAGGGTCTCTTTGCATGATTCTTTGGACCTCTTCCCCCAATTTCTGGCAATCATTGGTGACGTGACCGTACTCTTGATGGAACTCACAAAACTTTTCTGAGGGCGGTAAACGCGGCCCTTTCTCGGCTTGTTTCGGTCGCTCCAGCTTTCTTCTTTCTTCACAAATGGCCATAGCTCTTTCCAAGCTCATTGCCAACGGGGCATAAGGGAAAGGTCCAGAACCTCGGCTCCGTTCCTCTGTTCTTTCTGCAGGCCTCTTCCTACTTGGTTCCATTTTCTCTTTCCCCTTATTTTTATCATCGGGTCGGATATCCACTCGCCTTTGCCTTTGTGCATCCTCAAGATTCACGTATTTCTCAGCTCGGCTCAGGAGCTCATCATAACTTTGAGGGGGTTTTTTGACTAAGGAGTTGAAGAATTGTCCCCCTCGGAGCCCTTGTGTGAAAGCATTTACCAGAGTTTCCGTTGCTGCAGCTGGGACCTCCAAGGCCGCACTGTTGAATCGCCTAATGAAGTCCCTCAGTGAATCTGTATCTCCTTGTTTCAAATTGAACAGACCCAATGAGGTTTTCAAGTATTTCTTACTTGTAGCATACTGGTTTATGAATAGGGTGCTGAATTCTCGAAAGCTGGTAATGGAATGTGGCGGGAGCAAATCGAACCACCTCTGGGCGGGTCCCACTAGGGTGGTAAGGAAGACCCGGCATTTGACCCCATCTGAGTATCGGTGAAGCAAAGCAGAATTATTGAACCTTCCGAGGTGTTCTTCGGGGTCCGTACTTCCATCATAATCCTTGACGGTCGGTTGACGGAAATTAACGGGGAGGTCTTCATTTAGTATCTCGAGGGAGAGTGGGCTTTCTCTGTCCAATACGGGAGGTCGGCCCCCCATCCGCCTGCCAAGCCTCCTGACTTCCTCCCAAATGGCTTCCATATGCTCAGGAAGAGGGGGAGGAGGGGGAGGAGGAGGAGGAGGTTGTTGTGGCGGTGGTGATGGAGTACGATTTCGACGGAGGGCCTCATTCACAGACCTATTAATCAACTGGGCCAATTGGTCTAGACTAAGATCAGCCACACCTCTGCCTTGGCCACCTCCGGGACCTCGGTTGCCATCTGCATGGCCCTGGTTGCCACCTCCGGGACCTCGGTTGCCATCTGCATGGCCCTGGTTGCCACCTCCGGGACCTCGGTTACCACGCGCAGGGCCTGTTCTTATACCTGTTCGTCCCCACATGTCTACGTCTTCTCAGTATATTCCCACAGACGGCGCCAATTGATATCGCTGAAATCGGTGATGCTAGCTGGGAAGTCAGATCCCTGCTTGGAGAGCTCGGACCAAACGTTTGAACGCTATCTGGGAGGTCGGATCTTCCCCTTGGGAGCTCGGATCAGACACCTCGAAATCCAGAAACACAAACAAGAGTGTTAGAAGGGGGCCGGAAGGTTGTTCCGGCGTAGCCCCTCCGACGCTCAAGTCAGAAAACTGAGAGAGAAAACTGTGTGTGTAAAGAGAATGTGAAAAAGTATGAATTGAATAAAACAACGAACGGAACCTGGTATTTATAGGAGAACAATAGAGTCCTAGTTTTGGTAGGTTTCGATCTCCAGAATCTCCGGAAGATTTGATTAGATCTTCACCCAGATTTGATTTAGATATCTGATGGGCTTTACTTTTCTGGGCTTTGATCTCCGTGGGCTACGCACTTCGCATCTGAGGAAGGGCTATTGTAGGCATGAGCCCACGTGAAGCCAGGACCGCATGGGAGCTCGGCTCGGGAGCTCAGCCAACGCGTCTCATACCGTCCCGATATCGCAACGTATGAGGTCGGCTCGGCATCTTGCTGGGAGGTCGGCACGGGAGATCGGCATGGGACCTCGGCCACCCTCTCTAATCGACGGTCCTGCTGACATGGGAGGTCGGTTGGGATGACCTCCCGGATGACCTCCCGCGGATGACATCAAGCGCTCCTCTGAGCGCTGGGCTTCCCACGAGATGGGCTATCGGGAGTGGGCCGAGCCCATCCTCCATCCGGGGGTATCAACAGCCGACATCAGTGTCGACCCCTACCACTTGATCAGTCCAAATATACTTTTCATCGATCCTTTTTTGTCAGTGTCCAAATTTTGAATTTTAGATGCTCACCATTAAAGTTCATTTGATATCTTAAGATCGATTGGTCCCAATAGAAAATGGAGAACATATACTATGCAAGAAAACAAACATTTCCTGCAACTGACGATGTTAACAACTTTAAACTTTTGAAGTGGATTGAGACATCCATGAAATAAAATAAATCATGATCTAAAACTAATTCAGATATTCTAGTTAATATTTTCATATATTTCTCCTTTACAAAAACTTCTATAAGACTATATATTTTATAAGTCGTTTTTTTAAGACGACCTATCTATCCAGCTCATTTCAGATATGGATCGGGTAAGCCCTCACAAGAGACCTACTTTTTCTACTTTCATATCTCATGATTTACCCACCCCCCTCTTGATATCCTTGACACTCATTATGAACACATATGCGATCACAATTTACTTGACGTCTATTTATTGGATATACAATAGCGGAACCAGGAGTATAAATCTACCTATGTTATAGTTTAAATTCTGGAATCATTTATATTTTGAATCGAAAAACCAATCTAATATCAAACTAATATTTAATTTTTTTAAAAAAAATTGGGTAACCCGGATATCTATATACATGGTTGTGCTATTATATAGATATTCAATTTCATCACATCTAATACGTGAACTTCACCCCGCAAGACTCACATAAAATCCCATAATGGTACCTAACAGTCAATTATATATACTCACACTGCATATTTTCGTAAATTTGTACGAAAAATTTGTTTAGTTTCATTTTCTTCCCATGCATTAATGCCACATTATCTTGATATTGGATACAATCCATTTGTAAGGCCAATGCCACGCGATATCTACCCTCACAAAACACACAGTTGGAATATCGAAAAAATATCCATTTCCATGTGTATATATATATATATATCACTGGTTTCCTACTATTTCCACCACCTCAAAGCATACTTAAGCTTCTTCTTTCTCCACTTCGTTTCCAATTTCTATATACTAATTTCTCTTTTGTTTACCAATGGATTTCTTCTCCAAATTTCAGAAAACTGATCAAGCCAATCCAAATTCTGATGACCAGAAGCCAGACTCCTCAAGCTATGCCCCTGAAACCACCGCAGCCACTGACACTTATTCAAGTGGCCACGTTACCAAAGGAGCTGATGCAAGTGACGAGTATGAAAAGCCGGGGTCCTATGGGGATGGCACCACTGAGGTTTACTCAGACAAGCCATCAGGTGGTGGGGATGCAGTAGGAACTTACGGAAGTGAAGAGTATGATCAGTCTGGAGGGGGATATGGGGAAGATACGGAGGATGGTTATTCAAAGAAGCAGTCATACGGCGGTGCCACCACTGGAACTAATGAGTATGAGCAGCCCGAAGGGGGTTATGGGGAGGATACGGAGGAGGGTTTCTCGAAGAAGCCGTCTTACGGTGGCGCCACTACTGAAACTGATGAGCATGATCAGAAGCTTGAAGGAAGGTATGGGGAGGATACGGAGGAGAGTTTCTCTAAGAAGCCGTCATATGGCGGCTCGACCACTGGAACCGATGAGTATGAGAAGCCTAAAAGGGAATATGGGGAGGAGGCAACGGAAGACGTATCAGCGAAGCCATCGGGAACAGAAACTGATAACTATGGAAAGTATACGTCGACGGAGGATTTCTCTTACACTCCGTCAGGAGACGACGCTACCACTGGAGCTGATTCTGGAGAGGGGTATAACGCCTTCGATGCATCGGAGAGTTACTTAAAGAAGCCGTCAGGAGGCTACGGTGCTACCACTGGAAATTATGCCAGTGATGATAAGTATAACGAGTGAGAAGCTGGAAACGTCGAATTTCACAAAAATGGCTGGGGATTCCATGCTATAACATACGTATTATATATTCCAACAAAGAAAAAAGAAACAAAAATGGAGTTTTCATTAATGGTTTATGATTCTATTTTGCAAGTTTGTGTATTGCCTTGTGTGTGTGAATTTTATTTTTATATGTTTTAATTTGTGTATCGATGTTGTGTTGTGCCTATAAATAAAAAATTATCGGAATATATTTCACAGATCAATTTATTTAAGCTTCGATTTGTTAATATTATGGAGTACTGGCAAGCTTGTGAAGCACTCATGCAAAAGGCAATTAGGATGATGGTCTAAACTTCCAACAACGCTCACAGCGGCATTTAATTCCACACCCAAGTTGAGGGCTGGTGACGGTCAAATTTCCAAATATAACTTTCATTTAAAATTTAAAATATATTAAAAATTAAAGTTATCATGAATTTCTGTCACCTTATTCACATTTCCAAAACCAAGGATTTCTAGATTCGCCAATAATCGATTGTTTAAAGTAAGGCTGCAAAAATATTGAGTTTCGGTCCCAATACCTATATTTTACCACTAAAAGACTTTTGGTGTGATGAAAATATGCATGCAACCATGTCACACAGTGTCTCGTGATGAAAGTGAGAGAGTATGGTTAAAGAATGTTGTTGCATTTGGACTGAATACATATGGTTTGATGTTATATGCTCAATCAAATAAGTGTTTCTTCAGTGGTTTGGTTACACAACTGCAAGTTTTGTGAATTTCATTTAGAATTCAAAAGCACAAACAAGTAGCTGGAAGTTTCCCTGTAGATCTTATTTTATTTGCTCTCTCTTTCGCTTTGAACTCCTCGTTTCTGCGAGTCTCCTCTGCTTGTGCTTTAGCTCCTCTTGCAATCCCTTCGATTCTAGTGATTGAATCACGGTATCTTTGCATGGCTTTAAGTCTTCTCCTGTCCAATTCAGCCTGAAAATTTGTAATCTATATATTCAGCTTCTAAGTAATCTCAAGTACTAGTGAGTGGATCGAAGGGTTGAAAAGAATTAACCTCTATTCTTTCTATTTTGCGTTTAGCCTGTGCCTTCTTTTCAGTCCCCCAGTTTTCGACATTGGCCATCATCTTCTCATACCTAAAACAACTTGCATTATATGCAGGTCTAATTTGTAGTATCTGTAAGGTTTTTTTAAATGTTCACTCACACCGACACACACGAGCGTGCAATACTTGTCCTTCAAACTAGAAATAACAATACCTTTCCTTGATGCTAACCATCTCGGTCTTTTCCCAAGAATCTGCCTTAGCATTCCCAGGTCCAGGTTTTATTGCTTTCTTTATTCTGTTCTGATTAACAGGTTTAGTCATGGACGATCCTATTGGTGGATGATCAGGTATTGGCAACGAGGTCTCAGGCTTTTTCCTGTCTATCATATTCATATCCAAATTTTTATCTGCAAAAGATGGAGACCTTGCTGTGGACTGGGCACGTTCAGCTGCCCTCCCTAGTGCTGGATTTTCAGGTTTGGCAGTAATATCTTCAAAACTTACTTTCTTCTTGACGGGTGGGGCTTTCTCAGGTATCCTTTTATCTCTGAAACCTGTCTTTGGACTTTCCTCTGCGTGCATAATTTATCTCTTGATGCCAGAAGACAGAAAAATGGTAGTTCACTTGTAGCCCGGAGGTAGGTCGGATTAGAATCTTACCAGATAGTTTTAGTGAACTTTTGCGTGGTTCAGGCACAATTTCTGCAACTTCTGCTTTGCTATTCAACGAGTTTAAGGGCTTATCAGGGTCATATGTTGTCCCTTTGTGGTCCTTGGTTCTTGAATCATCAAGTGATTGAACAGCAAAAGCTGCTGCTGCAATTGCTGCGGCATAATCAGCGGTGCTATAATCGTAATCCCCACTCATTTGTCTAGCAAAAGATCTCCCAACCCAGCTCAGGGTTCTTTTCTTCTCTGCAACACATAGCACCAAGTTATGTTCATCGGTTCATGACCCATACAGAATTACTAATTTTCTTTGAAACAGCATAACTTGCGCATATATTAAACTTGAGGATAATTGGCCACATAATCCATTTTTCAGTTTCATGTTAAATACTGGAATACCTCGAAGGATTGTGGATTTCCCAATTAGTATGATGTTGTGCTGCTGATCTCTTCTGTGTTAATTTCTTGTTTACCATTAAAAGACCTTTCTCTAGAAAATGACTGTGGTGATAGAGAATTAGTTTATGAAGGCAATATATAATATAGTCGAGTTACCTTGTTTGCTCGATCAAACTCTCCGTTCTTTGCGAAGGGACATTTTTCTGATCTTTGTTAGATGAAAAAGTATAGGTTATTCCCATGGTTCGTTGGGTTATTTGAAGGACAAACAGTTTAAAGAGATTACGTAGTTGGATGAGTGCACTGCTATAACAAAGTTTTGGAGGAAAGCAACATGGAATATGTGCTTTGGATGCGAGGATTGGTTTTGAATCTTAGAACTCTTGATGAACAAGCATCCCTTTCCTCTTGCTTTCGGTCACTTGCAAGGGAAAAGCCTATCAAACTCTTTGCGCTAATTCCCAATTACGTTCTAAACAAGATTTGGTTCCAATTGAAAGCCAGTGGATTTAAGAATTAGAGAGCCAAAAAAACATTGTAAAGTATAAGTAGAATTTATTCCTTCCTTTTGTATTTCTTTAGACACATCAAACAAGGAACATCCAAAGATGATTCGTCAAGAGTGAAACATAATCTCATATGCTACAATTAGCGTAAAATGGTGTTCGAGGTTGGCACAAACCCACCCCCACACCTAATTAAGATGAATGATAATGATGATGATAATATACAAAACCAATAAGTTTTAAGAAAACCATACCTTTAAAAACTACTAATTCTATAATTAAAAAAAAAAACTTGCTAACTAGTTTCTAGAAACTTGAAAATTTAAACTGAAAAAACCTAACAAATAGTCTAAAGTGTAAACCAAAATTTTCCTAGTTAGCACATGCTGAAGCCTTGAATCCTTTAATTGTAGCAAAAACTATAGAATCAGGAGCCACAGATGGGTGGCGCATTATCGACAAGCTGCGGATTCATGTCGGGAATTTCTGATGATTCAGTGAGCTTCAGCGGTGTTCCATTCAGCAGCGACACATCACTCTGAATATTGCCATCTTGGGGAGTCGAATGGTACTCTTTCCTCTGTGTATTGTCCCCGTTATCTTCCAACTACGTCCGGTATTGAGGTGTAAGTTCATGTCATTCATCACTGAAACTTCAAAGGTTGTAGAATTTGACATGTTGATGAGCATTGTTGTGATTCCATCCTAACAAATTCAAGCACAAAAATTTAGGCCTTGCCGGAGCAAGAAAAGAATGTTCGACTCTTCTATTAGAAATTAATTAATAAATTATGGGTTGCAAGAAAATCCAGCTTACCGAGTTTTTGGAGCAATGAGTATAGGCGCGCAAGTAAGGGGAGCTGTCATGAGAGGTAGCGAGCACATTTTTTCCCATCAAGTGGTGCCACAAAAGAGCACTGCCAAAAAAAAAAAAAAAAAAAATCAGCAATCAAACGAAAATGTTAAAATTATGAAATGAATCTTTATTTTCTTAAAAGGACTATGAATCAATGCAAGCTTTATTACTCACCCATAGTAATCTGGATTAGGGATGAAAATAGTTTATGGATGGACAGTCATCAATTTAGTCTCTTATCGTGAGACATGTACATTTACAAACATAGAACAGAGAGAAATAGATGTACAAAGCAGAATCCATTAGCAAAAGTATGAGAAACATCTTTGCCACCACTGTTGTAAGCCCCTCCTGCTTCCCCGACCCATTAACATACTCTGGCAACTTTAGTTTACATTAATATTTATATGAAGTGATTGCAGAAGGATAGATAGTACGTAGAAATACTACATGGAGAAAACTAAACACTCTGTGGACATTAAATTTTATGCAAGAACCTCATGGGATTCATGACTTTCATTAATTTCAATTTCAAATTAAAAAGTGAAATGACCATAGGATAGCTAGGCACGAGAATTCGTTTATACGTACGTACATTCACATACTCGTAATTAAACAAACTAAATTAAATGCTTTGTTACAAGTGGTACTGTTACGTCGGTAGTTAGTCTGAAAAATCAACTTATATAATCTATAATTTATATAAATCAAATTTCATATCAATGTTAGATATTCCTAATATGCATTCATTAATTAAACTCCATTTATTTGTTGATGACATTAGGCATACCTTCCCTTTTTTCTTTTTTTCTTTATATATATATATATATATATATATATATACACAAAAATATTCTTTATATTTCTTTTCTGTTCGTTGCAACGAGGATTTGTGTAAATAAGTATAATGGATGTAATCGCAGACACTATCACCTCAACTTAGGTTCATGGCCATTCCTTGATTCACATACGTAAGTCAGAGATAAAAAGAAAACAAGGTAAATAAATTTACATTAGATAGATCCGACAGTTTCCAGACTATATTTTGATCTTCCGAGCTACCTGCTCCCACCTGCTAGTTTGCTTTTTCTTCGAATTATTCAAAGAATGCAAGCGCGCAAAACAGGCCTGGAACAGCAATTCCAAATGACCGTGCAATAAAAAAGAAGAAAAAGAAAGAAAGAAGCCCAAACACCACCGATATGATGAAACTTTGTGAATTCTGAGACAATATGATCTCAGAAACAGAGTCCACAATCCCCATTACGAGTCACAAGAAAAGGTCGAGAAAAGGGCACTGATTTTCTTTTCTTTTCCTTCTAAAACTGTAAGAAATGGAAAGGGCACGATCGTGATTGATGACGGGTTGACGGTTAGTTGTGAAGAGGGTTGGGGCCAGAAGGGACTAATCTTTTCTCAACACCAAATCTTGGGGCAACGTCATCTGGCGGCTGTCGTGGACAGAAGCATATTCTATGTAGGCGGTAGCATATGGATGGCGGAGGTTGGGCAGAGAGGGGGTGGCAAAAATGGTCGCGCCACCCTGCATGCAGAAGGTTGTGGTGGTTCAATTTGGATTGGGACTGGATGGAGGAGACGATGATAATTATGAAGAGAAGAAAGAGCATAAACACAAGAGTATTCTTCATGATTGACGATGTTTTGTTTGTGTAAAATGGTTGTGTGTATTTGTATGATAGTTGACAACTAGCCATTTGAAATGATCTAAGAAGATGCTATATCATAAATATATTACCTTTTTCTTTATCATAAATAATATAAAGTATTAAATCTGAAAGTTTATAATCAATAACTACCGCCCATAATCAGCTATCCTTTCTGTACTTAATTTTTTCAGTTATCTTTTTTGTATTTAATTTATGTATACTATATCAAGCATGAGGATATTATAGTTTTAACACAAGATAAAACTATATATGTTGTAGGTGAAGTGATTATTTTAAGAACTTACTCTCAATGGAAAAAATTTGGAGTTAAGCGTGGGTAGACATGAGATGCATGAAGGCATATAGTATTCCATCGTTGAGCTAATGTCAAAGAAGTAATAGAGGCACTAAAGAGGATGAAACCGGAGAAAGCAGTTGGACTGGATGAGATCAATTGAGGTATGGAAGTGTCTATGCGAAGATGAGATCCAATTGCTGACTAGCTCTTTAATAAGATTTTAGATACCGTAATAATGCCAGAATCTTGGAAAATGACATCAGAAGTCCTACTATGAGATAGAAGAATGCCTGCGACATTAAAAACAAAATGTTATAAGACTATTCAACTATGCTTTATGACTCGAAGTGTTGGGCCACTACAAGACTACATATACATAAGATGGTGATAACAAGATGTGCATGTAAAGATGTATGCGTGAGAAAACATGCAAAGATAAAATTATGAATTAAAAGATTACAAGCTATTTAGGTGTAGTCCTCATAAATGATAAGATTAGGAAAAGATGTCTAACATAGTTTGTTCATATGAAGAGGAGACCAAACACAAGCGACCCTAAACTAGAGAGTCTTGACCAATTTGAAAGATCGTTTACTGTAGTTGAAATAACTGAATTTCGATTGTTTGATCAAGTAAATGAAACTCAGTGGACCTCAATCTGACATAATATAGATTGTCATGTTATAGAAAAAAGTAGAATAAGAGGTGGATTATTGAAACTTAGATAAAAAATGCTTAAGGAGGATATCTTATATCTTAATTTAAGAGTTGTCATGTGCAAAAATAGCTTAGTTTGGATAATCAATATCAATGTAGATGGCCTCACTACTAGCGAACATGTATGATGATGATGAAACATGTGATTTCGTACCCATAAAAATAGAATTCATAATATTCTATTTCAATACGTCATTTGAAAACTATAAAAAAAAATATGATATATATAATATATGCGTTTGGGCCGGTAACCATATGTAGATATGTCCATGGAGTAGGACTGGGTCAGGCTTGCTGGTAACTATACGTGAAGGACATGGGAGTCAGGTCAAGGGCAGATTCCGAGCCTAACCAGGCCTGGGCTGCTGGCCTACCACTACAACCGACCAATTCCGGGATGGGGTTGCTGTCAATATCCAGAAAGGAATTTGACAAGTCTACATACATGCCCTTTATTATTGTCTCATAAGGGACCAAACGATGGCTTGAAGTCTTAAGTGTGTGGTGTGTGTGTTATATGATTTGAACTTTGACGAACAGCCTCCATATCTAATATAACAGAAGGGGAGAATATATATCCCACTTCCAATTCTATATAATAACTATTGCTAATAAAACTTCTCGGGTATGATATCATAACTTCACATTAATGAAGATAAAGGGAATTTAGAATCTACAAGTAAACGGAACGCAATCATGACACGTGAAAAAATGGGATGGAATTAAAACTTATAACTAAGTCCGAAGGCTTGCTGTTTAGCAATATTTCAAAGCGCATTAGCCTGAATCTTTGAAAAAACCAGCTAGAAAAGAACTGGCAATGACTATCCTCCTCACTCTCTACGGGAGCTGGAAAATTAAGATCGAGTAGCTTAGGCGTCGTTACAGGACTTTGATCGACATTTTCCATGCGACCACCGATAAAATGGGTCCTCTTGTGTCCACCTAAAAGCCTGACCATTCTTGAAAACTCTCCTGCAGAATGGACAAACATGCCCTTTGTTTTTCTGAGGATTGACAATACTCTAGGCATATTCAGATGGAACGTTACCGTTTTTTCTGAAATCAGTAGAATAATCTGGGTTCGCATTTCTTTCATATACGGATTCATTACTTCTCTTAAGGCAGGGTACGTGCCCTCGGCCGAGAGCATGGCAAGAGTTGAAGGTCTTTTTGCAGTTCAAACACGCGGATCATACTTGCATGTTTGAGATTTGTACTACTTTACTTATTATTGACTCATTTTCAAAATTTGAGAATACGCGAGATGATAGCTATATTATAGATTGTTAAATTTAGTCAGATATATTTTTATGTTGTATTGAATGAAGAGGCGAGGCAGACGCTTAATTAATTTTCTTTTTTGAGCAGAAAAATCATTAATACATTTTAATAAATTGTTACAAACGAAACTTGATACGATTTATTTTTTCGTTTTTATTTACAATGCGGGGAATTCTAAGTTTCCAAAGAAGCAAGTGACGTTTTCTTTATCTCGAGCCGAGAAGATTTGGCGAACCAAATTTGATCCACCCACGAAATAAAAATTTAAAAGAAAAAAAAAATCTACGTCAACGGCTTCTGCTATCAAATTCCAGAAACTCTTATTTATCTACATGGCCATTGCCATTCCAAGTTCCGTCGCATTGAATTAAGCTATCATCTGCACAGATATTTTCCGACTCAGACGACGTGCTTTGCCCACGGCTACAATCCAAATCTTGATTACCAGACGACTCAATTATGGAGTCATCACGTGCCCCTCCAACTTCACATAATTCTCCACAGGCTCCCACTTGTTCATCATCAGCAGCATGGTCGTCATCATCATCATCATCATCGAAGTCATCTTCATCATCCATATCTGAATCCATCAAATGCGATCGGTTCTCACACAAATCTCCTCCATGACCATCTTTCCACTCATCGTCATCACTATCTATCTCCAGCAACAAAGACCGGTTTTGTGTAGCCCGCTTCCGGAGCATGAAGACATTGAAATAATAACTAACTATTTCATTTTTCGTTCGCGTTGGGAAAGCTGCACTGAGGTGTTTCCAAAAATTTCTACCACGTGACCTGGGATTAGAGAATATGATCTCATGGAAAAGGTGCTCATCATTTGCATTCCACCTGCATGCCACTTCCTCACCCATGTCATAAAAACCCAGCTCTGAGAAACTCTCTTCACCAATGACCTCTCTGAATGTTTCTCTCGCCCCCTTCACATGTTGACGCACACATCTCAATGGATCCCACATCTGGGCAGCAACAATCTGTTCTGCCTTGTCCAACTTTAGCTCCATTTACAGTTGAATCATCAGGCATTGGAGTAACACAAGTTCCCATAAGCCTTTGCTGCCTGACATCAGAACCCAAACAATCTTTATGAAGGTTCATGTCCCATGGCAGAACTTCAGCTTGATGATCTGGTCCAACAGAAACTTCTTTACTAACAGAACTGAGTAGAGATGATTCAAAATTTGAATCATCGGGGATTGGTACAGTACATGTTCCAGTTGGTTTTTGCTGCGTACGGTTGCCAGAATTGAAGTAATGTAATGAATCAGTAACATTCACACCCCAAGGAAGACCTTCAGCTTGACGATCTGGTCCAATGGGAGTTTCTTTTCTAGGAGAACAATTGAAAAACGAAAAGTATGGATTCTCCAACTGTTCTGGGAACTGGAAAGGTATGCTGAAGTCAAAATATGGTCGAAAATAAGACCCGAACGTGGCATCCTCCAGCCCTGTATCTTCCTCGCTACTGCTGCTGGTGACCCATGATAACGGAGCACTTGTCTCTAATTCCTTGTCATCCACAGGTGCAGTATCAGTGTGGCTATCGTAGAGCCTCCTATCATGTTGTAACTTATAATAGCCGCTATCAGCTTCACCTGGCACGCAGTAAAATATGATGAGAAGATAAATAAAGATTGTTCAAATGTAGTAAGAGAAAAGATTAAAAGACAGACATCAAAAACTAGTGCAGATCAGATTTTATGCTCATAAAGCAGAAAACCACAGCCTTCTTCTAGTACAAATTAAGAGGAGCATATTCTTAAAAAGCTCCGCTATAGAGAACCGTAGCCTAATAAGCTCCGGATAAAAAAATACTAATAAAAAAAACAACGTCAAGAAGCAGACTTTACCGAAAGAGTCAGTGTTCGGAGAAGTAAAAGCAGAGGGAAAATCCTCTTCACAAAGAATTATTTTATTTTCCTGATCGAATTGTTTATGTTGCTTCAAAGAAAGCTCCGGAAATTCTTCTTCAAAAGGACGTTTCACTCCCATCCTCTGAAAAGAAAGCCAAAAGGATAAACAACTCTAGACATAGACAAATAGTCCTTGTTAAACTATGATGAAATCGGTAATTTTGTAAAAAAAATGCAAAGGTAGAAAAGATCAAGTAAAATCTCATAAATTGCGAGCATAAATGACCTATAAGAGCAAGTAATAAGAAAAACAAGCCACAATCCGACAGAGATCCAAGATATGTCCAAAACCTCAAACCATGAATTTGAATTTGGAGCAGCAACCACCAAACAATTATTCTCCGTTATATTATATCGTACAGTAAAGACAGAATAACTCAACCAGCCATATTTGGCTACAGCAATTTTATAATTTCAAGCCTTGCTGCCAATTAAAAAACACAAGGTAGCGACTCATTGTGTATACAAACGTGCTTTATTTTCTCAGCATCAGATAACAGTTAAAAAAATTGTTCTAATCATGATTCAACAACATTTGATTTCACACATTATATCAAGTGTGCAATAGCTCCCATGCAAAAAAAAAAAAAAAACCAAAAACAAAAACAAAAAGATGCACAAGGGAATGCTCCATCATTTTATGTCAAAGTAATAATGAGGCATAAAGATCAGTCACTAACAAGCAGAAAAAATAATAACAATAAAATCAATCAGTTAAACCCAGATCGGACAGCGGACAGCCAGTGTTTATAGCATGCAAACAAGGACAACCATGCTAATAACAAGCAGAATTAAAATAATTAATATTTAAATAAATAACATATATAGTTTTTAGATTAATTACAAACATAATAATAAACCCAATTATTTAGAATAAATATTACCAACAGATTAACAAGCCTTCCAATCAATTTATAGCAGAAAGAAACAGATCTTAGAACCAGCCCCAATTTCAATTTCAAAAAAAAAAAAGAAGCAGCAGCCCCAATTTCACGAAAAACCCTAACTCTAGATTAAAAAATTCGACACCGAAAACAGCAAAAAGGATATCAAAATGCAATTCAGAGACAGTCAGATCAGAACCCTAAATCAATTTACGAACATAATTAGCTATAATATCAGTAAAACAAATTGAATACGCAAACCCTAGATGGTAAAAGGTATCCGAATAAAGCTGAAACTTTTGAATCTAGTAGCAAGGGATAGCCCCTAGAATAAAGATTAGAAATGAAAAAAAAAAATCCAATTAATTGATTGATTTCGGGGATAAAGCTTACGGATCGAAGAATTGAAATCCAAAAACCTAGAATTCGCAGAATCAACGGCTTGAGCTGCAAGAGGATTCAATTGAAAGAGAATGAAATGAATTGAATTAAAAGATTACCAGATTGAAATTATAGGAACAAATTGTTCGAAATTTTAGTCGACGACGTCTAGATTGGATGGAATCGAGAGCGATTTGGGAAAAGTAAAACGCGGTCGGTGTCGTTTTGTAGATGGAGAGGATCCGAATAAGATGACCCGTTTTTAAATTCGCACATGTGGTTTATATGGGATACGGACTGTAGTCCGGATGAGACACTTGAATTTATTTATTTATTTTTAAAAGCAATTTAATTTTCTAATAAGCTTTCACTTCTAATTAAAAAGCATTAAATAACCAAAAAATAGTATAACAAAGAATTATATTATTAAATTATTTTTATTTGTTTATCTATAATTTTACATAATTTATTCGTAAATTATTTATTTCATTCTAATTTTTTTATCTCTCAATCCAATATTATCCACAATTCAAAGAAATTTATTCCACTATTATCTCCCTTGATTTATTTTATGTAATTATATTATTTATTGAATATTAAATTAAAATTTTCAAATTATAAATATTAAAAATATGATACTTATGTACACCCAATATCGCTTGTATATACTGATTAGATAGTATATATACTAAAAAGTAAAAACCAATTAATAGACTTTAAAAACAAAAACAATTGACTTTCAAATATGAGCGATCAATCAAATATGAATTTTTTTACATGAAAACATTTTTTTTTCATCTCCATCGTTTGCTAGTACTCGTTTTTGAATTTAGAAGAAAAGTCAAATGAGAGCAAAAGGTTAATATTTTTGAGTGATTTACTTTTTTGCTGTTGAAAGTACAAAATAGAAAACCTTCAAACTACATGATTAGCTAGTTGAAATACCTTTTACATCATCAGCAGGCTTATAATTATATATACAAAATGAAATATCCCACGTGCACCTTATATGTTGCATGTAGTGATGTAAAGCTAGCCATGCTTTGTTTTGTTTTTCGTTTATACTATTTATTTCTAGGAAGCCAACAAATTCTTGAACCATTTGACAGAATTCTTTGCGTATCTTTTGAGCTGCTTGTCGTGGTAATCCACGTAGTACAAACCAAACCTTGAACTAAATCCAGCTCCCCATTCCCAGTTATCCAACAAGGACCACACGAAGTAGCCTCTCACGTTGCAACCATCTTCCCTGTATACAGTACATAATATCAAATATCGATGAGCCCGCGCCTACAGACATATATGTAGAAAGAAGCAACCAGAAAAGGATTAAACAAAAATGGTCTTCACAAATAATCTTCTTACCTGATAGCTGCTAACAAGTTTGTTAAATAGTCGTTATGATACTTTATTCGCTTCTCGTCTTTGAGCGCATATTTAATGGACACGAATGGGCTGTTTCCGTCATCCATCCCTGCTAAAAAACATAAAAATATTTCATCTATGAATCTTGTTTTGCTAAGTATGAGAAGAAAACGATTTGTTTCTCAACTATAATTACCATTCTCAGTAATGATAACAAGAGGGTTCCTATATTTTTGTCTGATGTAATTCATCAAACTTCTGATCCCGTGTGGCACAATGTACAACCATATAGAATGTGCCTGCCGTACGTCAAACTTAAACGTTTAAAGATCTTCACACAGTAAAAGTAGGGTGTATAAATTTGGTTTTGCACATACATACCCTGTCAGCTATAGGTCTTCCATCTTTAAATGCTGCAAGAAAGAAATTAAAGGACACAAGAAAGTTAATTAATAAACAAAACAACCCCATTAATTAAGGCCGTATTCGAGCACACTTGTTATAACGTACGTACGTAATGTGACAGCACCAGAGTCCGCAAGGGAATCGTTCAGAAGAACCCCGATTAAATTTGTGTTGTTTATGTTGGCATACCAAGTGGTATAGTGATTGATGCCGATGAAATCAAATGAACCCTTTAACAGATTGGATTCGGCTTCAGAAAACTTTGGCAGGCGGCTTCCTACTCTCGTTCTCATTGATTGTGGATAATCTCCTTTTATTATTGGTTCGATAAACCTAAAATCGAACAATTGGAAGACATCCCACGATCAGTAACTGTACGCAGTTCCAAGCAATAGTCTGCAGAACATTTTCTCAATATGTATGTCCAGCTGTACTAAAAAAGAAAAAATTCTTAGTCTTTTACCATCCCAAGTGAAAATCCAGCGCTCTTTGTGTTGCTTCAACATCCTCTGATGAGTTTGTTGCTGGTTCATACCAGAAAGAATCCAAAGCTATCCCGATTGATCCACGTTGTTTTGGCTGAGACAAATAAGATCACACACCACACCACACCACACCACACCACATTATATTAAGATTGTTATCTTTTTGAGATCAGAACCTTATACGTACGATATGTATTTTAATTTACCCGGTATTTGTTCTTATAAATTTGTACCACAGTAGCGTGTGAAAGAAGCACGTTGTGACCGACTATATAAGGCTCGGTTGCTGAGTTTCCAGCCCTGCAAAATGATCGTAAAAGGATGGAGCAACGGCTGGGAGCCTGAAGCCCTACGTCGTAGCCTTGTACAGCAAATGTACGAGGCTCATTGAACGTGATCCAGTGCTTTACCCTGTCGCCAAATTCTTTAAAGCATGTTTCGGCATAGATTACAAAGTCTTTTCTGGTGAAAAGAGTCACAAGATGAAGTTTCGTTTTCCCGAATTTATTTGAATTTCATTGTTGGAAGAAGAAGAAAAATAATCATTTACATGCTTTGTGGGCTCAGCCATCCGTGTATCTGTCCTCTAGAGTTTGAGGAAGATCCCAATGGTAAAGTGTCACATAGGGTTCGATTCCTGCAGACACACGTGTACAATGCAGATATTTAGTTGAGAGACATATTATTTCGTATATTTTAACTGGAAATATATATTTTTTTTAGCTGGCTTGTTCAATTTTGAATTTTGATCAAAAATTTGGTTTTGGCATACTGATTTTTGGTTTTCAACTATTTTGGTCAAATTATTGTTGATGTGACACCAAAAAATGATGGGGTTACTTTAAAAAATATTGACATGATACCAGAAAATGATGAGTTACTTTTGAAAATGATGACTTGTCAAGCTGTTAAGACAATAATTAGATGAAAATAGTCGAAAATTTAAAGTTAATAATAATCAAAACTTGGAACGCTCAATCACATTTTTAAAACATATTATTTAAGTAAGATTATATTTATATAGTGTTTCAAGACTGTCCTGCTAACCTATAACTATATTATTATATATTTATCTAATAATATAGTAGCAGGATTAGGAATATATTACCATTCTCAAGTAATGCGTTGATGAGATTATTGTAATGATAGACACCGGCTTCATTTAGTCTCCCAGTTCCATCTTATAAGAACACATGTAATAAGAATTTAGTAAAAAGCTTCAAATCACATGACATGGTAAATATATATTAATTCACAGTTAATCATGTCTTCCAATTTACGGACTAAGAATCCATGCATTAAAATAATCGAAATATATAACTAAATGTCGACATGCATCAATCGAGCCAATTATCGAGATAGTTGGGAGTATTAATGAAAACATGATTTCGATATGTCGTATATTTGGATACAAATCATATAAATAAAATTTTCATTCTAAAACACAGAAGCAAGGCTAATTAATTCTTTACCCCCATTCCTACAATGATGATGTATTATATATATGCATGCATGGAATTTAATCTTACTAGGGTAAATCCTGGACCAAGCAATGGAAAACCTGTAAGCATCCATTCCCATATCTTTCATAAGCTGTATATCTTCCTGAATTTACCAAATCATAAATTGTAATTCTTTAAATCCTCGTTAGAAAATTAAATATTTTCTCTATTAATTTCACATATTAAGTTAAATTAGTTGGTTTAATAAATTTTGAAAGGGGGAAAAATTCCCTTACACGGTAGAGGTGATAGTGATCATTAGCTACATCAGCATTGCTGTAATCAAGAACTTTTCCTGCCACCGAAAATTTATAATAATTTAATTAATTTTCAAACAATTATCATGGTTTACATTAATTTTTTTCAAAATAATTTTAATAATAGCTTAATTTTCAGAATATATTAGATAAATTCTTCTGTTGTTCTTGTTACCAAAAGTGTGAGCGTATGTATCCCAGATTGTTTGACCCCTTCCATCTTCTTTGACTGCTCCTTCATACTGAAATTCAAGCCAAATATAATTAATCGAGAACATTAATAATAACGGAAACTAATTGTTGTTCAATGATAATATAATACAAAAAGCGACAGAGGGTTGTCTTGTTGGAAAACCAGCTAAGTGACTGGAATAACACACAGTAAAAGCCGACAATCCTAAAATCCAGATAACACACATTAAAGCCGACAATCCTAAAATCCAATAAGGTAATTAAAAGATAATTTATCTGTGATTTCGCACATATAATTAAACATAATATTCTCATGTTAGTTACTGCACGTAGCTCTCTGTGACACTATAACAGTAGAGGTGTCAAAAATGAAACTGACCCATTCGCCAACTCGACACTTGCCGACACAGAAAATACCGGGTTTGGGTTCTATGATTTTCGGGTTCCGGTCGAAACGTAGACCCCAATTCAAACCCACGATATTTTCAGGTGAGTTCGGTTTGACCCGACCCATCTTTTTTCAAAAAAAAAACAAAACAAAATTATATTATACACGCTCTTTCAATTTTTTTTTCGGTCTGCAACGAAATGATTACCTGATAAGCGGAAGATGCTGTCCCAAAAACAAAACCCTTTGGAAAGCTTCCTCTACTGATGTTCTTTCCACAGCATGTTTGAATCCCAAGAGCCACATTAAATGCAAATATCGAAATTAATATCCCTTCTGTCGCCATCTTCCTCATATTCAAAGTTAATTTTTCTGAATTAATACAAAATAAAAAGATGTATATATATATGGATCGAAGCTCTGGTTTTCCACACTACGGAATTATATATAATTATCGGAATTGTTGCGTACGGTAGCTGAGAAATGAGAGAGAACCTTTGTGGTGGTGATGGAGGAGTGGGGGAGTCACACTCGTCGCCAATTATATATATATATATAGAAGCACCCCACGATCGATGATTTCTTGGGATTTATGCTATTTGTTTTGTTTAAATTGTTGTCATCCCCCTTGCCGCCTCATTCTTTTTTCTTGCAAGCCTTGTTACGTCTATTTGTTTTTTTGGACTAGGTTTAGCTTAATTGGTGTGCGCTAGTATTCGATGATCTTTTCGATGTAATCTTCGGTAATTCAATTTCGTATTTAATCATTTCAAAAATGCTAAATTTCTTGTAATTAATTATTAATGAGATTACCTTATAATGAAATTCGGGTAAATGGATATGGGTCTTTTTTTTTCCCGGCACTGAATTAAGTATTATTAAGAAGTCTAGAATTAGGGATGTAAATGAGCCGAACTGTTCGCGAGTTTTTCGGATCTCGACTCGTTAAAAAGCTCGTTCGGGCTCGTTCGCTAAGCTTATCGAGCCGAGCCCGAGCCTTATCTTGGGCTCGACAATTTTGTCGAGCCGAGCTTGAGATTAATGATGTTCGATAATAGCTAGGTTCGTGAGCTCAAAATTGAGCTCGGCTCGTTATGCTGGTTCGTGAGCTCGAGCTCGAGCTCGGCTCGTTTAAGTGGTTCACGGGAGTTGCTGGTATAAAAAAAGGGATATCAGCGACGGTTTATTAAAACCCGTCGCTATTATAGCGACGATTTACATAAAACCGTCGCTATAATAGCTACTGTTATGAGTAAACCGTCGCCGATTAATATCAGCGACGGTTTTAGCAAACCGTCGCTCATAGCGACGGTTTTGGGGTTTAGGGTTTAGGGTTTAGGGTTTTAGCAAACTGTCTATAAATTGTCGCGTTTAGAGTCGTTTGTAACATTTGTACTTAGTCATCTTGAGTTTTTATTAAATGGATATATCCGTTGTCCTTACAATCGAAAAAAATGTCAGAACAAACCATATTTAGACGAAATTACAAACCATTTTTGTTTTCTAATAAAAAGTACAAAATTGTGGATGTCAATCGAAAAAAAAGTCTTGGATACTAAGAACCATTTGTGTTTCCTACGCAAGCCTCGCAAGTTGTGTATTTGACTTATTCAACAACGAAGAGAGCAGAATCAGATTGGATGCATGTGAGTACTCTACGTAGGCGAGCTTATGTCACTGATGTTGAGCCAAATACTGAGCATAATCAAATTGATGCGAACGATGCATTTCAAAACAACGAAAGTGGACCTCATGATATCTCAACTCAATTTCTTTTATCGTCTCAAAATCTAGTCGATGTTAATGTTATGTACGACAACGAAATTGATTTGAACTGAAAGTGAAATAGAAGAGGTTCAATATTCGAGCGACGATGTTCGTGACATTTATTGAATTGTACTTTGGAAAAAATATATATTTCATTAATTATAAATGTTAATGTTTTACAATTATTGAATTTATTTTAGCGAGCACGACATGGCAGAGATCCAACGTCATGGGAGCTATACGTTCACACACATCGACATGCAGATGGATCTTTCGTTGACACGCGATTCGCCTGCTCCACGTAAGTTTATTAAATTTCGTTATTCTCATCAACGTTACATTAAGAAAATTCAATTTGATTCATTTTAAATCAACATCACAGGAGGAGATGTAGCGCTACATGGCTGATTCATTTTGTATGAAACACTTGTATTATTATTTGCAGATTAATAATATGATTATATTTCTCAAATTTTGTTAATTTTTTTTCGATTATACAGCACAATATATTTTTATTTCAGATTTAAATAATTATAACATTTTAAAAAAAACATTTAGCGGCGGTTTTTTGTTCAAACCGTCGCGACATTAGCGACAGGTTTTATAAAACCCATCGCTAATGGCGACAGGTTTGACATACTATCGCTATAATAGCGATGGTCTAAAATAACCGTCGCTTTTTGGCGACGATGTCTGTAACTAGCGCTATTTGCGACAGTTGTAAAAAACGTCGCCGATCAGATCGGCGACGGTTATGCATAACAACGACGGTTTAAGAAAAACGTCGCCGATCCAAATCGGCGACGTTTTTGTAAATACCCGTCGCTATTAGCGACGTTTGTGTCAATACCCGTCGCTATTAGCGACGCTTTTAATCAAAACCCGTCGCTATTAGCGAACCCGAGCCAGGCTCATTAAACAAGATAAACGAGCCATTAACGAGCCGAGCCAGAACTTCATAAATTCCGAACGAGCCGAGCCCGAGCTTCAAACCCGAGGCTCGTAACGAGCTCGAGCCGAGAAAATAATGAAACGAGCCAAGCCCGAGCCAACTACGGCTCGGCTCGGCTCATTTACATCCCTATCTAGAATTATTGTTCTTTTAAGTGAAGTAATATTGTTATTATCTTAACGTTATAGACAAAAAATAACTTAACAAAGTTGGTGAATTTTCATGGACAAAAAATTAATCAGATCGCAATCTAGCTTTCTTTTGGTTAAAAAACAAGGAGAGCAACATATTATCTTTACGTTTTATTCAATATATATATATATATATATATATATATATATATATATATATATATATATATATATATATATATATATATATATATATATAGTGGCGGAGCCAGGAATCAAAATCTACCCGGGTTAGAATTTTAAACTCTAAAATCCTTTAATATTTTAAATTGATCTACCCGGGCTAATATCAAATTTATCCAAAATTATACCAAAATTTACCTATAATTTTTTTAAAAAAAAATTAGCACCACCCGGGCTAAAGCCCGGGTGAAGAATACATTGGCTCCGCCCTTGTATATATATATATATATGTATGTATAGAAATAATCTATAATATATTATAAAACACAAAAATTCTTTGAGATCGTCTCGTTGATCAATTATATGAGACGAATCTCCAATACGATCTGACCCATTAAAATATTATTTCTGACTATATGTATGGATCAAATCGACCGGTCTCACCAATATATATTTGTGAAATCGTCTCACGATAATTTATTCATTATAAAAAGGGAGCACTTTAAAAAAACCATATTGGTATGATCACTTCAAAATTGCAAATTCGCCCTTAACTAATAGCTTATCTAACAAATTTTCTAAATAATTAAATTAAATTTTTTAGATAAATATATGAATAACTTGCAATTTTTTTTTAAAAAAAAAAAGATTAAAAGAATATTAGATCCCTCCTGAAACAAAATATGATAATTGCCCAAAGTAAAATTTATAAAAAGCAACAGAAGGAAGATAAAGATTGGTGGATGAAGACAAAGGAGTAAAAGAAAAGACAAATTGATGTTCAAGTAAAGGAGGAGTGTGTGCATGCATGGCGTGGAATATAAACCCGACCATCATCGCAAAACCATTTATAACCTCTATGTTAACTGCTATACCAAGAAACTTACAAGGTTTTGAACGAAATCAACCAAACTTGTGAGAGTTGTAAACACACAAATATGGGAAACAGAGGCAGCCAAGAAATTTATAATCATGCGCATGCAACATTGCATAACTCAGTGACAGAAACATATGAGCGTGAACTAATAAAGAATGACTCGTATCAACAACATGATTGTTGAGACGTAAATGGTCAGGAGACCCTGTGCCAAAATTTGGAAAAATAATAGTGATAGGCAAACCTGCAGAGTCATCCCCCATTTGAATTTGCCTTCCGCCAGAGTACTCAGAACCGAGAGAGGGGTTGGCAAGATCACTGGTGACATGATGAGAAAGAACTCGAGCCCCAAGCCTCGAACGCCAGCCAACACCTGGAGTTGCCAGAAAAGAAAATTTTCGTCGTTAAGTTTAACAAAATTAATTGGATCCGCCGGATTAACAAACATAAAATTAGGATTAGGAGAAAACACAACATGAGCTTATTTCGTGATCGGAGATGGCTTCCTCCTGGCTGGGATACCAAGTTAGGAAAATTAAACAAGCTTCAGAATAAAAAAAATTGGATAAATCTTCTCTACATAATAATGTTACATTATTAATTTGATGCATGTATAATAAATAAATTTTATCATTAAATTTCACTAATATAACTTTTAGCATGCATGAAAATTTGAGTAGTCGGATAATTCAAGAGGCATGCGATAAAAAGTTAAAATGGCGGTGATATCATAATATGAGACATTAATTTTAGGATAGCCAATTAAAGAAATATTTAATATTGAATAAACATTAAAGATTCAGAATCATTAATCTATTACTCTTAAGAAATAGGAAACTTGCGCTTGGGGCATAGCATTTGCGAATGAAAGAATACATTCATTTTCTGAATATATAATATGGAAAAGCTTGCTGTACAAACTCCCTAATTGTTATATTTATACTAACCACTTTTAAGCTAAAGATCTTAATGTAAAACATGTTTTTATTTATTTACAACAAAAATTTTAATACTCCGGTCCCATCAAGCTTGGAATAAATCAAGCATTACAAGCTTGCATAATGAATATCGGTGATGGCCCTTACTCAACGCCTTTGTGAACAAGTATGCTAGTTATTGCTCCGTAGATACGTGCGCTGTCTAGATTAGCTTGTCCCGAATCTTTTCTTGAACTAGTATATGCTTCATTCTTTCGTGATACCATGGGTTTGCTGCATCCGTTGTCGTAGCCTTTAAAAACTGTTGTAACTGAGGGTGTTGTTGAAAGTTCGTTCAACGACAACGGTTTTTACCCGTTGTGGTAGGTAGCATTTGCGACGGTATATAAAACTGTCGCTAAATTCATTCACAACCGTCTACATATAATAATCGTCTCTAAATTTAGCGACGGTCTACATATAACAACCGTCGCTAAATTTAGCGATGATCAGCATATAAAAACCGTCGTCGTCGTAACATTTAGCGACGGACTTTAATAATGCATTCCGTCGCTAATTTGTTTCGAAAAATAAAAAAAATTCTTTTAATAATTTAATAAATCTAAAAGAAACTAACAATCGAAACTATAATCGTGTAAAAGAGAAAAATTTTAAGTGTTTTAAATGTAAGAGAAAAAAATTTTAAGTGTTGTGAAGAGATAAAATTGTGTATGAGAAAAAATTTAAGTGTTGTGTGAAGTGATAAAAATGTGTATGAGAGAAAAATTTAGTGTTGTGTGAAGTGATAAAAATGTGTATAGAGAAAAAATTTTAATGTGTTGTGTGAAGTGATAAAATGTGGTATGAGAGAAAAAGTTTAATGTGTTTGTGAAGTGATAAAATTGTATATGAGAGAAAAGTTTAAGTGTTGTGAAGTAGTGATAAAAATTTAAGTGTGTGAAGAATGGGAACGTGGGTATTTATATACAGTGAGTTGGCGACGGTTTGTTGTTAAACCGTTAAACCGTCGCCAAAATTTAAATTAGCGACGGTTTGGATTTTATCGTCGCGAAATTTAGCGACGGGTTTTGAAATACAGGTCGCATGTTTTAATTTGGCGACTGTTGCAATTCACACCGTCGCCAAATATTGCGACGGTGTTTTAAAAACCGTTGCTACATTTAGCGACGGATAACATTAAACTGTCGCTAATTTTAAACATGCAACGGTTTGATTTAAAACAGTCGCTATAATTAGCGACGGTTTATTCAAACCCGTCGCTGATCTTAATTGCGCGACGGTTAATGTCAAACCGTCGCTAAAATTAGCGACGGTTGTTTGAAATTCCGTCGCTAAATTTGACAACGTCTTCCCTACCGTTGTTATTTGTCCAAAAACCACACTATTCGACAACGGTTTCTTAAAACCGTTGTCTAGTTTCCAAAAAAACACGCTAATAGACAACGGTTCATAGAACCGTTGTCATTTACCCTAAAACCGTTGTCTTTGACCCCCCCAAAGACAACAGTTGTTTAAAACCGTTTTCTTTGGCCCCTCAAAGACAACGGTTTTAAAATATCGTTGTCTTTGATCCCCAAAAGACAACGGTTTTGGCTAAAACCGTTGTTAAAAACTCTACGACAACGGTTTTGCACAAAAACCGTTTTCGTATGTGTGTTGTTGTATGGCGTTTTTCTTGTAGTGACATATGTCTGGGCGTGCGTGTGACTGTAAGGTATATCAGTCTCTCAATCAACCTACGGTATGAACCAGGGTCATCGAGCGAAGGATCAAGTGAACTCTTTTGCCCAAAGCTATCATCATATTCTTTGTAGCCAACTTCAGATTCTGCTCCATGGGTGTGTCAGAGATCTTAGCACTAGCAAGTCCCTGCTTCTGAAATAAGTTCCAAAGTATACTTCTTTTTTTTCAAACAAAAGCCATTATTCGACCGAGAAACTTCAATTCCAAAGAAGTACTTCCATACTTGTTCCCAAATCTTTTATCTTTATTTTCGAATGCAAGTACTCTTTTAGGCTTGAGATGGAAGGCTAATGATTCCCTGTTATAACTACATCATCAAAATAAATCAATAAAATGGTGATAAAATCATGTTCATCTTTATGAACAAGGAATGATCGTGTTGTGATTGCTTAAAACCAGCTAGCCTCATATGTTGAGAAAATTTCATGTTCCATTGTCTCGCAACTTGCTTGAAACCATACAAAGATTTAGTTAAACGACACACTTTCTCCCCCTCACTTCGAAGGCTGCAACTCTCCCCACGCTGACTTCGAAAACCCTGAGGCCAGGGACGGAGCCACCCCAAAGGCTGAAGACGGCTCCAGCCCAGGCTAGATTTTTGGGCCTAGTAAAAAATATGGATGGATTAGCGACGGTTTTACTATATCCGTCGCTAAATTTTTTGAATTTATTAAAAACTTTAGCACATAGCCCACACTACAAAAAAAAACGGATGGATTAGCGACGGTTTTGACTAAATTCGTCGCTAAAAGTCCGACGGTTTGAACGCAACCGTCGCTTTAGCGACGGTTTTACTATATCTGTCGCTAAAATTACGACGGTTTAATTATAACTGTCGCTATATAGCGACGGTTGCTTACAAACCGTCGCCAAGATCGACGACGGTTTAATCAAAACCGTCGTCGATTTAGATCTGCGACGGTGTTCGGAAAAACCGTCGCTAGTAGCGACGATATCTGTCCGTCGCAACTAGCATTCAGCCCAGTCTCAAATTATTTCCTAGCTACGTCCCTGTCTGAGGCAAGGCCATATAAATTCCCCATCAAGATCCCCTTGGAGAAAAGCATTTGTTGTTAGAGTAGATGCCCTGCAAGCCAACGGTTGGCTAGGAAATTTATTGACTCAAGTGAAATAAACAATCTTTATTTTAATATAATTTAACTTTTAATGGTTTTGTTATACTTTATCTGTATACACATGCAAGCAGCATAGATAAAGTCCTTGATTATGCTTTAATACAAATGAATCGTAATTCGATGTTGAAACTCATTTGTAAACACTGCATATTCTAAATTCGTTCCTAGTCAATTCAGCCGCCTAAAACATGGATAAAGGTCGCTTGAGCTCGAGACTATCATCT
This sequence comes from Primulina eburnea, assembly GCF_022965805.1. Lineage (NCBI taxonomy): Eukaryota > Viridiplantae > Streptophyta > Magnoliopsida > Lamiales > Gesneriaceae > Primulina > Primulina eburnea. The sequence continues at coordinate 65,450,473 of NC_133101.1, read as the reverse complement.
GTGATGTTGTGTACTGCGTTTCTTGGTAAGGGCATAGAGATGTCCAAACATACAGATGGGTAGTCATATGATGATTATACCGAACAACCCTCCCTCGGACTTTCCAAGTGGTTATCATTCATCGAGAGGATAAGTTCGTGGTTATGATTGTACACCATTAGTCCTTACGACCCGGGACAACACTGAGGCTCTATATGCTAGGGCTGTGCTTTGACTCGTTTACCGGCTCCAGGAGAGTCATCAGGTGGCGAGGTTGGGTACAGTTGCGACACATATAGGAGCCAGTGCATTGTAGTCGGGGATTCACCGCTCACCTACGGGTGTGGATATCCTATGTGATCTAATGAAATAATAGTGCATGGAATCTCTGGCCAGAGTACGAGATGTACGTTGGAGAAGGAGTTCTCCAAATAGTACACGCGATGCCACTATTATAGTTATCACATAGTTATCGAATTAATATGCAACCCTCGATGAACCAATGGTTGCAGATTCGATCGAGATATATGAGATGAAGGGACCGTACTGTACGTTAATCATAATCGACTGGTTCTTGCAGGCACTATCAGTGATACCTAGGGGATCATGGGGCGATGCTACTAGACGCTCTTACCATGATCCGATGGGTGCAATCAGAAATGAGTTCTTACATTCTTAATCAAGGTGTTGATGAAAAGAATGGGGCTAACTAGGGTAAGCCCGAATAAAGGATTATGTCCTGAATCACAAAGAGTTGTGAACCCACGGCTAGCTGTATCCCTGAACCATTGAGGGTCACACAAGCACTGGATCGTTTATTTCTGTTGAGAGAATAAATTCAAGGAGTTGAATTTATATTATGATATAGTAAATTCAAGGAGTTGAATTTATGATAATTAAATTTTGAGAAAATAAATTCAAGGAGTTGAATTTATAAGATAGTAAATTCAAGAAGTTGAATTTATGAAATTTGGAGAGAATAAATTCAAGGAGTTGAATTTATAAAATTTGAGGATTTAATTTATTAAGCTCAAAAGTTGAGTTTATTAAATATTAAATTTTGGAGGTGATAAATTAAGGAGTTGAATTTATAATTTAAATATTAAATTCAAATGTTGAATTTATAAAGGAATTAAATTAAATGTAATGGGTATATGTATAATGAGCTTGTAGGAGTACAAGATCAACATACATATTATTAAGGATCTTAATTGGACTTTAAAAGATTAATTAATTAATTAAACTAGTTGGACTAGAATAATTAATTGATTAAGCCCATTAAGTATTTATTAAGTTAATGGGCCCTAAGCTTATATATATATATATTAGGCTTAGAATTTAATTTAATTAATTCATAATTTTTGAAAACCCTAGCCTCCATCTCCTAAGGATTTCGAAAACTCTCCCCTCTCCTATCAAAGAATTTCGGCCACTTTCTTTTGAAGAAAAGTTTGAGCCGTCTCTCGTTTTTATCTCAACGTAAAATATCTTCCAATTTTCTAGTGCAAATTGGAAGAGGAATAAACCATCTAGTCGTGGACCTAATTCGAAGTAGATCGAAGAACGTTCGTATGGATTCACGAAGAGCTATCTCCGTTAATCCCGGAATAGTTGGAGCCAAGTGATTTAATTCACAAAGGTATAATCTTTAACATCCTATGTATGTTTGATTATGAAAATCATACGAGCGTCCAAACATATTTTGATTGTCAAAATAAAATAAAATTTTTAAACTTCCGCTGCGTTTGGGCGTGTAGAAAACCGGGATCCAACATTTGTAACGTTCATTTGGTAAAGAGACCAATTACAAATGGCAGCAACACTAAGCAAGCAACGGACATTGGTAATCTTAACAACGTGAGAGAATGTATCATGGTAATGAACCCCTTGAAGATGTGTATAACCCTTGGCGACAAGGTGTGCTTTAAAAGGGTCTACACGCCCATCAACATGGTATTTGATTTTATAAATCCATTTGTTTCCAATAGCAATCTTACCAGGAGGCAACTGAACAATGTCCCATGTGTGGTTAGCATCCAACGCCGCTAATTCCTGGGCCATAGCTTTTTGCCAACGGGAATCAAGCATCGCCTCTTGTTATGTATGGGGTTCCTTGACTGAAGAGATATGGGACAAGAAGGTTTTATAGGAAGACGAAATATTGGAGTAACTAACATAATTCTAGATGGAATGGTGGGAACTAGATGATTGTTTCGTGCGGTAGAACAAACAAAATCTTGGGTCCAAATGGGAAGATGAGAAACACGAGATGATCTTCGAATAGGTGGCGACGAGAGAGCAACATGAGAAATATTATTCTCAGGGATGAAGGAAAGGTGAGGAGACATATCCTCATGAAGAGAAAAAGAAGGCAACGAAAGAAAAACAAATGCAGGAACTGGGGTGTAAGAAAAAAATTATAGTCTCAATTAAAAAATCTAACATCTCGTGAAATAAAAAAATTTTGAGTGGCAAGATATTGAATTCGATAACCCTTTTGTGTAAATAAGTAAGCAAGAAAAACACATGCATCAGCTTGAGGAGCAAATTTGTCACCTTGAGACATGACAGAAGCATATATAGCACAAACAACCTAGTACACACAAATGAAAATATAGTTTTTTCTGATGATAACTTAAACCAAATATTTGAAATATAAAGATATGATACTTGTAGCTCGATTGTTAGTATTTTATTATATTTAAAAAACGACTATTTGAAGGACAAGCTCATGTCATTTCATGTGCAAAAAGTAGATGACATATATTTTTTCGATCTGTATAAATAAATTAACAACATACCTGCTGTTATTCTACTTGTCGAGTCCTTCCAAATCAATGCAGAAGAGACAATCATAGTGAGCTAGTTTATAGTGACACCTCACCAAGAAATTTATAGCAGTGCAAAAGCAAAAGGCAAAAGCAAAAGCAAAAGCTTGTGTGGGCACTTTCTTCGCAAAATTAGTCTGACTTCAATTATTTTTTCGAAGAAAGAGGCAGTTAAAATGATTTACTTTGTTCATTAAAAATGATTTTTTTAGACGGATAAAATTTCAAATTACTATGCATATAACAATATCAAAAGAGACCTAAAAAAAATCAACTTTATAATTTTTATAAAATAATTATGCGTATGAAGTTAAATAAAATATTTCATCCTATATATACAACTCCAGAGAGAGGATATGGTTGAACTCGATTGATATCCCATATTTTAAAATTAATAATTTATAGTGAAATTCAAGCACAAATGAAATTTGTTTTATAATACAAAGTGAAGAACATTGATTGAGGTTTATAAATTTTTGAAACAAACAAGGGGCTGTCCGTAGGACGTGTCAGTCTGCTGGTTATCATGTGAATGTCTATCTATTACTGTTTATTTCCAGAAATTTGTTTGTCATATTCTGTTTTTATGATTAAATTAACAAAATATTAAAATTTTAATTTATGACACATGCAATTTGGTGGACAGCATACTGAAGATCCAGTTCAATTCTGGGAGGCAACATTGGTTTTCATGTTTTTTTTTAAAACTTTCATGATCTTTATTTAAATATTAATCAAATTAATTACACAAGTACATTTTTTTCCCTTTTTTGATTTATTATTTTGAAATTACTTTAACTATAATATAATTTTCATTTGAATATAAAAAAATTGATTATAAAAAGATTATACCAGAACGCAGCATGTAGAAGAAACTTCACGCACTATCTTGTATAAATCACCACTTCCCTTCCTGGGCACTCTCATACGCATACGGCATACCCGCTTGTATCTAGAAATCTCCATTCCACCATTAATATTTCACTTTTCCTCTTTACTAAAAATCTTTCCTAGCTTTTCACCCTTTCTTTGTCTCCCCTGCATTTTCTTTTTGATTTTTCCGATTAAGGTGCACGAACCATCTCGATTTAGAAATATTTTTTGTAAATTTCTCTTTGGAAGCAATCATGGCAGTTTTTGTACTTGGTTTACTGTTTCTGTTAGCCATGGGCGACCATTCAGGTTAAGTACTGTTCTTGATCTTTGGTTTATTTAATTTTTTCAAAAGCATTATTTCTTCTCTTTTATTGTTGAAATAAAAGGTTCCCGAAAGTGAAATCTTTCTCGTTCTTCGTTTCTTCCCCCCCCCCCCCCCCCCCCCCCCTTTAATCTTTCTCGTTCTTCGTTTCTTCCCCCCACCCCACCCCCCCCCCCCCTCCCCTTTTTTTATGCTGGTCACCCCAAGACTGGGACTTTGATTGAACCCCCTCACCGTTTTTACTTCCGCACATATTTTAGTGTGAAAGGAGGGCCATGAATTGTGCTGTTCCCTGGTCAGTTTTTCTAATTTTTCTTTAAATTTTTAATAATGTGCAGATGCTGCTTATTGCGTTTGTAGTAGTGGGGGTGAGAGTGCATTTCAGAAGAATATCGACTATGCTTGTGGAGCTGGAGCTGATTGTTCAGCAATCCTTCAAAATGGGGCTTGTTTTAACCCAAATACCGCGAGAGACCACTGCAGCTATGCTGTGAATAGTTATTACCAGAGAAAGGGACAAACTTCTGGGAGCTGTGATTTTGCAGGCACTGCCACAGTGTCTCCAACCGCCCCTAGTATGTATCATTTGTTCTTTAATCCGTTAATATCAGCTACTTTACCTTAATTGCTGTCTTGTTATTTGTGTAATTTGCAGATGTAGCTTCTGGCTGTGTGTATCCATCCAGTCCAAGGTTTGGGGTTTCTCTCTCTCTCTCTCTCTAAACTAATCGAGGATTCACGTCATATTTAGATCTTGCAATTCTTGAGTCGTAATTGAATTCTACTGAGTTTTTGTTTTAGTACCCAATATTCTTGTTTATCTATATCATGTTACTTGCATCTGGGAATGGATGTTCTTTGAAGAGGATATGGACAGTAATATATGAGAAATTTTCTTATCCAATTCCATACCCGATCGAGTATCTTTAATTCCCAGTGAAGCCCAAATATACCAAATTAGTCGAGTGAATTGTCTTTATGTGGATGTGTAAATGCCGTTAGCCTTGGTTTTGCGACACCTTCATAGCAATTGAACTTCCTTCTCGATCTACCCGTACGTGCATATTGACCCGATCCTCGGGTTTGTAGTTACTGCATTATAATTTGCGATCAGTGTGTAATTTTAAATGTTATGCTAGTTTCTTTAAAAGAGTCAAATTTTCTGTCAATTCAATTAACTCGTCCTCGTATCCCCTCGGTGGGATTCCGGAATTTGCTCCTGATCCTGAATGATTCAATTCATTACAGCGGAGGCAGCACAACACCAACAACCAACCCGACTTTCGGAGGAACACCAAACTCGAGTACCCGTGGCAACACAACAGGTGCAATGCCAGGCTCAAGTTTTACTCCTGGAATTGGTCTTGCACCCACAGGAACTGGATTTGGCAGCCCTGATGGTAGCTCAGCACTGTCACCTCATTTCACTACTACTATCTTTATGCTGTTGTCTTTCTCCTTCGCTCTTTTATTCAGCCCAAGAATCTAACTAAAGACAAGTTACGAAGACCGATGCCACGCGTTTCTTGAATGGACGGCAGTCGGTTGCCCAAGGGATTTGGTTGTGTAGGGATTGTTGGGGAAGATTTTGCTTTCATTTCTAGTAGGGGAGGAGAAAAGTAGAGGAATTTGGAGATGTGGTATCCGCTCTTTTTGTGTACAATATTTCCACGCACATCCTGGTAGGGAGGCAGTGCAGTTTTTTCAATATGGTTTTATTTTTCGTCACTCCACGTCTCTTGCGCACTTGGGCTAATTTGTAGTCTAATATCATATACATTTTTATCAAAGTTAACGGCTGCTTCCTAGATTTTTATACCATAAATCAAGATCTCGTCTACAGAATGAACAAAAAAAGTTCTCTACACAATGAACAATTCATTCTTATTGAGAGTGAAAATAAAAACCAACATATCAAGTTGTGATTCACTAATATAATTTTAATCGAAGATCGACCTGCCTCAAATGGTTGACCGCGTGCAGTTTCATAGAACTTGGTTTTCATCAAAATATATTTATAGTTGATTTTCTCGAGAGTTATTTTTTCTGATCAAATAAATTCCTTTACCAAAAAATACTATTAGCGAAATAAGTGCAAAAACAGTGCCAACGTTTTGATATATATTTAATAACAACACTTATTTAAAAAGATGGACGGAGTCTCGAAAATTAAATTACGCTAGAAGGAGGGCTTGAACCTCCGACCTTGTGGTTAACAGCCACACGCTCTAACCAACTGAGCTATTCCAGCTTCACGTCCAGATAATTACAATTTCTATATATGTACACATATATATATATGTTTGTGGTCATCTAATTGATCCGGAGAAAATTAATGGCATGGTCTGCCTGCTTCCTTCGGCGGCAGAGGTGAAGAGAAATGTGGAGAAGAGCCGCGTGTCTGCTTTCGAGAAGAGGCTTTTCATCGGAACAAGAAATCCCAAGCCTCTATTCCTTCCTCCAACCATCGATTTTTGCACTGAGAAGAACAGCTTCTCAACCGCAAGCTACCCTTTCAAAACCTCAAGAAAACTCCCTTTCACAAGCTCAAAGATCCAATCTTGAGACCAATCTTCAACAATTCCTTTTCGACCATTACACAGACGAGGCCTGGAAAACTTTCAAGACTTTCACCAATTGTTCTTCTTTTCCGAGTAAGTCGCTCACCAACTCGTTAATTATCCACCTGTCTTCGCTATCTGATGCCCATAATATCAAGAGAGCATTTGCGTTGGTGGTTTATTTGATGGAAAAGAATCCTTCATTGTTAGAACATGAAAGTGTGAAGAGCCTTTTGGATTCTCTGAAAATTGCCAACAGTGGCGCGCCTGCTTTTGCATTGGTGAGAAACATGCTCAAGAACAGGTTTTTCATGCCTTTCGAAATGTGGGGCGTTGTTCTTGTTGATATCTGTAGGCAAAACGGGAGCTTTGCTGCTTTTTTGAGTGTTTTCCACGAGAGTTGTAGGATTTCTATTGATGAAAAGCTGAATTTATTGAAACCTGATTTAGTTGCGTGTAACGCTGTGTTAGAATGTTACTGTCGTGAGCTTGAATCTATAAGTGATGCCGAGAAAGTGATTGAAACTATGTCGGTTTTGGGCGTTAGGCCGGACAAATTTACTTTAGGATTTCTCGGGTATTTGTATGCTCTTAAGGGGCTTCAGGAGAAGGTAATGGAGTTGGATAGTTTCATGGGTAGGTTTGGTATATCTGATAAAAAGGTTCTTTCTGATAATGTGATCCGTGGGTATGTGAAATCAGGTGATCTCCAGTCAGCATTGGCTACTATTCTCCGCTATTTGAAAGAAGGGGAAGAACAGTGTTTTAGTGAAGGAACCTGTAATGAAATCGTGGAAGGGTTTTTGCAAAATGGGAATTTAAAAGGTTTAGCGAATTTGGTCGTGGAATCTCAAAAGTTGGAACCTGCATCATTTGAAGTGGACAAGTCTGTAGGTTATGGAGTCATTACTGCCTGTATCAATCTTGGCTTATTGGACAAGGCCCAGAGCATTCTCCATGAAATGAACGTGCAGGGAGTTTCCGTTGGACTTGGGGCCTATGTACCAATTCTGAAGGCTTATTCCAGAGAGAAACGAACAGCTGAAGCTGCACAATTAGTTTCCGAAATCTGTAACTTGGGACTGCCTTTGGATGTTGTTACATATGATTCTTTAATCGAATCATCCATGTCCTGCCAAGATTTTCGGTCTGCGTTTTCTCTATACCGCGACATGAGAGAATCGAGAGTGTGCGAGTTGAAAGGCAGTTACTTGACAATCATGACAGGTCTTACAGAGCATCATAGGCCTGAGCTGATGGCTGCTTTCATGGATGAAGTTGTTCAGGACCCTCGGGTTGAAGTGGGAACACATGACTGGAATTCTATAATTCACGCCTTCTGTAAGGCCGGTAGAATGGGAGATGCTAGGCGGACCTTCAGGAGGATGATTTTCTTGCAGTTTGAACCTAATGAGCAGACATATTTATCCCTCATTAATGGATATGTCACCATGGAGAAATATTTTAGTGTTTTGTTGCTTTGGAATGAAGTTAAGAGGAAGGTTTTCGGCGAGGGGGAGAAAAGGTTGAAGTTAGATAATAGCTTGGTTGATGCATTTTTATTCGCGTTGGTCAGGGGTGGTTTCTTTGATGCTGTGATGCAAGTAGTTGAAAAATCTCAAGAAATGAAGATATTTGTTGATAAGTGGAGGTATAAGCAAGCATTTATGGAGAACCATAAGAAGCTGCGAGTGTCAAATTTGAGACGAAGAAACTTTAGAAAATTGGAATCACTTATTGCCTTCAAGAACTGGGCAGGGTTGAGCACTTGATCCAGTGTTGCAATGGTATCTAAAGGTTTGTTCTTCTCTAGTTTCTGCACGGAGATGGTTTATGTTATTGTTTGAAAGTGGCACGGTAGAGCTAAAGAATCCGAAGATGGTCGTGGAGTTGATTGAGAAGGTGGTTTGAGGACTTTGGAGTATTGAAACTTAAATATAGGTTTTGATTTTTTTATTCATCTTACCGGTCGATGTATTCAGGTAGGCTCTTGTTTAAACCAATGTGTGGTTGTTGGCCACCTCGGCCGGAGTGTTAGGTCATTCCCCATCAGGATCCATGCTTGGACTTGATCTTTCCAGCTAACAAGAACAGGAAACACAGCGCTCTATAGAAAGTTAAAATGGCTCATATTTTAGACAATTTTTATTCCTATGTAGGCTTTCAGCTGTTTAAGATTCAGACAGGATGTATGACAAATATCCGTGTTCTGTTTCTTGTTATTAAACGATATATCTACCAATGCCTTTTGATGCATTGGTGGTTTCAAAGAGTACTTTGATGCCTATTTCATGAGCTGGATTTTTTTATGCATCTAATTTTATTTTATTTTAATTTTACTATTGAAAGATCTTTTAAATTGTTATGGGGAAAAGTGATTCTTTTTCTTTTTCTTTTTCTTTTTTTTCCTTGAAGATGGTGTGATTCTTTTTAAAACATGCATGATCGTTTTTAAGTATTGAATATATTTAACCACTCGTATTCGTTCCTCTAGATTTTAGTATCTGTTGCGTTTCTCTTGAGCCATCGGGGGTTGAATCTGGTTTTTCTGTAGCTAATCCCTTTACAATCGAAGCCACGCTATTGGTTGAATTTTCATTGTGTTAATAGTAGGGGAAGAAAATAGCCCGTTTGAAGAAATTTTCTTATACTATGCTGTGCTATGGGTTTTATTTCTCATACTTAGCAGCCTACTTCGATTGGAATTTTATCAAAAATTAAAAATTTTGTTTCTCGAATTTAGCAGAGTAATTCGATTGGAATTTCATGGAAAATTAAAAGTTGGGTTGTGTTTCTCATATTTATCCTCAAATTATTGTTACTATTCTAAGAACAGGTTTTCCTAAGGAGTAACTATGATAACTATGGGGCAAGAGGGTTGAAGGAGGGATAACTGTGATATTTATTCCATATCCTGAAATGACTCCGAAATTGGCTATTTATAGTACAAGAGAATCTTCAAGTTATATGATATATATTAGCTTTCGCATTAGTTTAGTGGCATATTATGGAAATTTTTTGAATTTTTGGTTCTTGATTAAATTGTTGTACATTTGATACCCACAGCATACAGGCTAAACCGGCTAATTTTTTTGAGTATGTTTGAGCTTCCTGACAGGCCTCATATTAACCTGCAAAGAAAAAATGACATGGGTCGTGGGGTGAGCAGTGGTGGAGGACAGAGCTCGCTTGGGTACTTGTTTGGAAGTGGTGAGGTGCCAAAACCGTCACCGGAATACCGGATAATGCCAAAGACGTTGCAACTGAAAGTCGGGCTTCACATAAAGATCATGCACCAAAGCCTAATGCTGCTGATCAGCCTGTGGATGATAGTAAGCAAATTCCTGCGGGCATTCAGAGTAGCACGATGAATAAGCACTCTAGATCTGGTGGGGGCAACATTTGCAATTTCATCACGGTATGATCTAGCTCGTCAAACTATTTTTATGAGGTGCAGATTAATTTCTTTTTGTGATAACCGAAAACAAAAGGTGCATATATACAGGGACATGTTTGAAAAATACTTGTGTTTTCTAAGACTTTGAGACCTGTTTTTCTCTCATATTATTTGTTCAATGTTCTTCTCTTCGAGAATGTACAAACAGACATCCTATTTTTACCTCTCTCCAGGAATATGAGTTCACGTTTCTCTTGTTTCTTGATTTCTTGGCCTGTTAGGCTGTTACTGGTTGTAACTAGGGAGGATTTGTCTCAATTAATGAAAGAAGGGCTACGTGAGCCATTTGATATATTTTTTCCATCACAGATACACTTTCTTCAACATGTACATAATACCTTACATTTATTCCTAATTTGATATGTTGCAGGATTGGCCATCAACAAAGGTCCAGGCTGCTCCTGGTGGAGGTTCTACTCTTGGATATCTATTTGGTGGCGGCAGCAAATAAAATAAGATCGCCTGAAATCTTGAGGAAATGTTTATTCTTGTTTTGTGCTGTAAAACGTGGTTGTGTGCTGTGCCGCATGTATATGGAGGTGATTTCAATGTGCATGGCCTCTGGCCAAATAACACACAAGCTTGTGTGCTCAACCACCGATGCGGTAAACTCTGTAAAACAATTCTGTTAATTTCACTCAGGTACAGCTCGGATGTACAAGATTAACGTTGTATTTCTCAATGTAAGGACCAAATACCTTGTCATTATTTCAAATTTACTTAATCTTTTTTTTTAGATCAGGATTACAAACAAGATAGGCTTGGATGACCGCCGTTGTTGTCCTTTCGCAAATTCATTCTCACTTTCTTTTTTCCCCTCAATCTAACTTGTTAGACCAAATATCTTAGTCTTCTTTTACAATTTTTTCGATGCTTTCACTGGACTTCTCTTCCACCTCCAGCTTCGAAAATAGAAGATTTTTCACAAGCCTCTTGTGACCTGAAATCGCTCTGACCGAGTGAATTTCCTATACAAGTACCTTAAGTAAATTTACTCGTAGCTGTGGGTATCACCATGAGTGAGTTCGAAATTACGTTCTGTATTGGGTTAGATGTAAACCCCCATCTCTTCCATAGTGACGGCATTACCAGAGAACATTAGATTTTGTGCAAAGCTTTTGATTTTCTTGGGATTGTATTAAGATGAGAGAAAGGGCACAATGATAAAAAAAAAAAAAAAAAAAAAAATTATTCAATCCAAGTTACCTTGCATTTGAAGATGCATGACATGATGGGGTTAGGAGCCTTCTATCACATCAGGCTTTGTAACTTAAAAATGAGACGCACAACACACAAGGAGTGATTACAAAACCCAAACCATATCATCACATGCACCGAACATTGCCTCAGTGTTATATGCCATCGATGACGAACAAGAATATTGTTTGCCATGGCCCAAGCATCGGTGTAGGTCATAGCATAGCCTAATAATCATTATCCTTAAGGCTGCAGGTGAGGGAGCTACCCATTTCTAATAGCTCAGATACCATTCAAATAGCTGCTACCCCATTCAAATTCTAGCTAGTATCTCAGACACACTGCACTCAGCCTTGATTATGAAAAAATATATATTTTTACTAGCCGATTCTATAAAATATTGAGTTATTTTAAACTATAAAGTGTCTCAAATTTGAACATGCTTGATGCTGGTGAATAAAATAAATTGAACTCCAGTTTGAATTTGTTGAAAAATACTTGATTTGAGCTCGAGCTTTTAAACAGGACATTTGACTGGAATGCTTCGTGTATCTCTCTTTGAGATAACTTTTAGGATGAAGTCAAACTCTAGTTCATGATCTTAACATGCTATTAGAGCTCAAACTCACCGTTGTGTGTTAGACTAACTGAATAGATCACCCATTAATGTCTTGTAAACTTCTCGGTCTATTTGTTCATTCTTAGATGTGAGAGAGTGCATTAGATATCAAACACCGACTTAATTAAATTCTTGGAAGTCGTATACATAAGCTTGGATAATAGTCTCTCACCATTCATTTTTAAGTTTAATTCAATTTACCAACAATCATTTGGATAATGAAGCAATTGAAATGAACTCGTAGAGATAAAAATAAAAAAGGGAAGAAATAAAGAAAACGGGATAAAAAATGTTAAACAAGAAGTTGCAAAAGGGGACCAATGTCATAGTTTACATTTCAGATAGCCTTCGGTTGAGTGGAAGGTCGTGGAGCAGGACTGATTCCCCATCTCCTACGAACGTCTTCCAAGTCGTCTTCAAAATGACGCTCATAGTATACACACATCAAGTCTGTGGATCTCATGCCGGCTCTAATAGCCCAAGGGAAGTAATGCCGATAAAACAATTTCCTCTGCCCCTCACTGAATCTAGCTGTGCCTCCAATGACAGATAGAGCACACATTGGAAGTAGCATTTGCTCGAACTCAATAACCTTCAGTGCTGATTCGCCAATTAAATTGGTAGGAAGGTCAAAGAGGGTGTGCCAGAAATCGTGTACCTCACGAGCACGTGTTGCAACGTATGCTAGCTCTTCAGTTTCCATGAACCGGACTGGTGGTCGATCATCTGGGGAGAAACTCCGAGATCCCATAAAGTTTGCATATGCAGCACCAAATGTGTTAGATGGAAGGTCCCATGCATGTCCTACACTAGCAGAGATGACACGAGGGCGCTCCAATAGCATAGCCTGCATGGGAAATACGAATCGTGGGTTCTTACATAGAGTGAAATGATATGACATTCAAGATGGATTGTTGAACCATATGATTGAACTAAAAAACACAAGTCAATAATCAATTCTCCTTTCGAATATAAAATCATCAAACTTCCCATTACCATGAGTCTAACTATGCAAAATTTGCAAACAAGATTGCCTAGTTTCATGTACCACAAGCCAAAATTGGGACAACTGTAGGAAATCATGAGGAAAACCAACTTCAAACTGAACGTCTGTATCTTCGTAACATCCCGGTCCATGGCCAGTTATAAGCATCTTTTGGCGAACAGACTCAACTCCAATTCCCATTAACCAACAAAATGGTACATCAAAATCATGACCACATGCAAATAATCATCTCCAACTCACAATATGTATTTTTCTGATGTTTAATCAGTAACCCTCGAGTCGTGAATATTAAAACTACAGAGCGAACAAAAGTTAAAAATTCAAATTCTTGAATCAGAGTTGATAATGAGTTGGTGACGATAATGAAAAGAGTTCTAATACTGCGTGCTGTGACAGGGCCAAATTAAGAACACTGAACGCTTAAATGTTATACGTTATTGTTAGGCACTCAAGCTATGAGTAAAAGCTCACCCTGCCTTCAGGGCTTCTCTTCATCCTCTCTAGGACCCGCTCAAATGCATGCTTTCCAGTGGTCTCTCCTAATGCAGCAATCAAATCCGCCCTTCGAGGATCCAGCAATGCTCCTACAGCTGATCCAACTGCAACAGCAGTCTGTTGCCAGCCCTTCAGTCTTACGAGTGCACCTCCAATCATCTTAATAAAAATTTCCCGAATATGACAGATATTTTAAGAAAGGATGCTGTAAAGTAACAAAAAGGGCAACGGCATAAAAATAACATATCGTAAAAATTCGAAAAAACAAAACAAAATAACCAATTTTGACGATGCTGTTAACTAACACGAAGTAATAGAAATTGTAAATAAATTATGTTAAATGTAACCAAATATTAAGGACATGCATTGATAATTGTATTGGAAAATTTACCATTATAGCAAAAAAACTGATAGTATACCGTATATCATAAGAATTTTTATGTTAACATAAAACTAAGGAAAATACGATCTTACAGAGAAATGACTATGGTGGCCCGAGGAAGATAATGGCGGCGGTCGCGCGTAGAAACGGCGGTGGCGGCTGCAGTGAGAAAGAACCGATGTGCTGTATTCGAGAGGAGAATAGGTTGAAAGGGGATCCGAATCGCCGTTAAAGTTTTAACATTATTTAACAATGTATCTCTAAAGTCTAGTTGCTTTGAAATGATTAAGGACGACCACAAACAAATAGTGTTTATCCAGAAAAATCACATAATCTCGATTAACTCAAATTAACCAACACTTCGCAAAAAGTTTGACATCCACCCGCAAGTAATTACAGGAATATATTTATATATATATATATATATATATATAAATATTTTTTAGAAAAAAAAACGTACAAACCAAATTCCGTTACCACTTACCAGCCAGAAAAGAAGAACGGAGGTGAAAACGGAAACGAAAGCCCCCAACTGTTGATTCTAATCACGGTTTGAGCATCAGCGCCGAGGCGAGACGATTGGCGGCAAATCTTCGTCGCGGGTTGGAGGGGTATGCGAAGCTTAATGAATTGTTCGTCAAACCAGAAGTTGCTAAAAGACAAAGAAATCGCTGTTTGCTATAAACGTTTAGCGTTTTTAAAAAAGTAAATCCGTGGTGACTCAAGTAAAATTTAAAACTTGGAGCTCTGTTCGTCTCGCCCTTTAACAGAGTTGAAACATCAGCAATGGAGTTCACGCACAGGTCGTGGCGAGCCGGGAAGCCCCCGCCACCGAAGAATTCCGACCCTTATTCTACGATCGTGATCCATGATGGTTCCAGAGACAACGTGTCGTCAAGAGATCCCGAACCGGACTCAGATTCAACGGGTATATATGCGACAATGATATATAAAGATGATGCGAACGAGGAAGAGGAAGATTCACTCCCTCCGCTGTTGAAACGACTTCCCAAAGACTTTGGTGGAGGCGGGGATGACATCATGGGGTCCGATGATGACGACGCGTCTGCCTCTATTTCTGGGACGATGATTGTGAAGACTGACAGAAGAATGTCGAATTTTTCGGATAGAAATATGAAGGTCTCTTCGCCTTATGCAAAGGGGAGGAGCTCGGTGACGCCGTTTAGGGAGAGGAGAAGCCCTAGAGGAAGAACTGTTGATGAAGAGGAGAGTACGGGTGATTTTTCGACATTTGTGGTTAGGGGGAGAGATGAAAACGATGAAAATGGGGATGAGGATGAGATGGAGGACGGAATGGGGACGGTGGTGAGAAGGGGTGGCGGTGGTGGAGGTGAGACAATGAGGAAGGCGGTGGAGAGTATGCAAAAGGTGGGAGTAATGGGATATGACACGAGGAGGAAAAGTAGCGGCGACAGTGTTGGGGGGAGTGGCCGGGGCGTTGGCGAGGGAAGTGTTGGGGGAGGGATTAGACAGCTGAGGCACCAGGGGTACGTGTCCTCTAGCTCGATACCAGAGAGCATGACAAGGGAAGACCCCTCTACCAAGTACGAGTTGCTCCACGAACTTGGTAAAGATTGAGTTTAAGTTCAATTTGTTTGCTTGCTATCAATGAAATTATAGTTTTTTTCATCCAGTTGACCCATTTTTTTCCCATATTATTGATACGGATAATGTTCTTGTTTCTTGGCTAAATTATGTGGCGGTATTTCTTTTTCTATCTCAAAACTTCTACTGGTGTTGCTGTTGTTGAGTCAAATGTGAACATCCTGCTTAACTAGAAGTAATAGCTGATACATAACTTTTTCCTGGTTTTGAGTGTAGATTATCTTTTAAGGAATGTGAATCTGTTATTGCATTAGTATATGAATGAACTAAAAGCACGAATCATTGGTTACAGAATGTTTATTGATAGATTTAAATCATACTTTTTAGGCATTTATTTATGCCAGAAGAAATATAAATCAGTGTTGTTATCTGCTAACCTGGCTGTTGCTAAAATTTAGAACAGTAATAAGCCCTGCAGTAACTACTGACAGAGATGGAACATAAGGAAAATGATCTGAATAAATTTCAAAGTAACTCATGTTGAATCAGAACTAAACATGCGATGGTAGTGAAAACATGTACCTCATGAGGCTCTCAAAAGTGGTGGGCACCACATGTGGATGATTTCCGGAGAGCAAATCCTCCACTTAACTTAAGTACGCAAATTGGGCATCGAGTATACTAGCTAACCTGTATCATATCATAAAAAGGAAATTGATAACTTGTATAAATACCATGCACTTACGCAAAGCATGTGGGAAATCTTCTCCTTGTATTTAACAGGTTGTACTTTTTCTATTGCCAAGTTACTCTTCTTTATATGGAAGATTTGGGTATTGACTTCTTTAAAATTTAAGCATACTTGTACAAATTTTGTGGTGTCAGAGGGCACGGTTTTTGTAGCTTTATTTCGAATAGTCAAGGTATTGATATCATGGATATATTTCTTTACAATTTTTAAAAAATATGAACATGGTATTACAATCCTCATCTAGGCCACGTAATGCACCAAACAATTAGAATATGAACTTTCTGCATGGTCTTTCTTTTTTCGTCTCATTTCACATTGTTACAAATTGGCTGGTGAAATTGGGCTGACTTGTGGAGAAATTCCGGCGAACAGGGAAAGGTTCATATGGAGCAGTGTATAAAGCTCGAGATATAAGAACTTCAGAATTGGTTGCTATCAAAGTTATATCATTGTCTGAAGGGGTATGAACTCGATTAATTGTTTTTGCTACAGCCTCTGATATTTTTTTAGTGAATTATTTTCAAACATATAAAGGATGTGTTATTAGGAGGAAGGTTATGAAGAGATTCGAGGTGAAATTGAGATGTTGCAGCAGTGTAGTCATCCAAATGTTGTTCGCTATCTTGGGAGCTACCAAGGAGAGGAATATCTTTGGGTATGACAAATATTATACGTGACTATTGTATTTTTTAAATATACTCATACGATGAGCAGTAATCGTGGCCCTTTGTTTTGTTTTGTTGTTTGTTTGTTTTTTTGGTTGTTTGCTTGGATTCAGTTCTTGGATTTTACTACTATCCCCAGCCTTCAAGTGAGTGTGAATTCGATTAACCGTTTGAAGTTTGCAAATTTGGACTTGTTGGCAGATAGTGATGGAGTACTGTGGGGGTGGAAGCGTTGCTGACTTGATGAATGTTACTGATGATCCTCTCGAGGAGTATCAAATAGCTTATATTTGCAGAGAAGCATTGAAGGTGCCCTTGAATTTTATAAGATTTGGTTACTAAAGTTACTGATGGTTTATTTATATGATAGTCAATGGGATTTTTGCATTTAATGATAGAAATAAATGGTCATTTGCATATCAAATAGTTTGGCATCTGTATTAATGCATTCAATAATTGGCATGCCTAGTATAATTTGTCCTTGTATGTCTGTTGGTTCTGCCTGGCTTTTCATATCAGTGCGCTGCTTTTGGATTGAAAAAGTGAAAATGCATGTACCCATCACCATTAAAGAAAACAAAGATCTGTAGTTGTGGTTATTTAGGAATGTTCCACAATTTTTTTGGGTCTCATATTATTTCTGTATTGTGCAGGGTCTATCCTATCTGCATTCAATTTTCAAGGTGCATAGAGATATTAAAGGCGGTAATATTTTGTTGACTGACCAGGGAGAGGTCAAGTTGGGTAAGCCTTAAGATTTTCACTTCAAGTATATGTCTCTGGCAAAAACATCAACCTGATTTATATATTCTCCTTTGGATAGCCTTAAAAATTTCAATCCTAATTTGTTGGACAGTTGACATGAACTTCAATATGACTGTATTAGTGCATTAATGCTCATAAATTTGACCAATATATTTTACTTCTTTGTTGTGTGCTGGTCACTGTTTATTTCAATGGAAATTAAGGACAACTAACATCTACAGGTGATTTTGGTGTTGCTGCGCAGTTGACAAGAACCATGTCCAAGCGTAATACGGTATACCTTACTTATTCCTATTAAATTGGTACATAATCTCTTTTAATGTTGTTCCCTGATATAGACTATAATACCATAAAAAATTAATTTTTGAAACAAAATTCACCAAAATTATGATGGTCAATGCTGTTGAAGAGGCTCTTTCTCTTTCGATTTTTTGGCTAAGAGTGAATATTGAAACATTATTGTCACAATTTTTAGAAGACAAGTGTTTTGTTGATATCTGCTTACTAATTTTAGCACACCCCTGATATTTTTTCAGTTTATTGGCACCCCTCATTGGATGGCTCCTGAAGTTATCCAAGAAAGCCGTTATGACGGCAAGGTATTTGTGTTTGTTGATGATTTTTGACTGAGTGGAGCAACTAATTTGATGTTTATTCTACTTCACAATTAAAATGATGTTCTGAATAGAAGGATGTGTAGTTGCTGGCTTTCAAATTTCACATTTCATTTTTGTCAGGTAGATGTATGGGCTCTTGGAGTCTCTGCTATTGAAATGGCTGAGGTATGCTTATCAATTTGTCTAGTTGAAGAACAGCTATATTCTCTTGTTTTACTTAATGCCAACTTTATCCCCTATTTTGGAAGTAATTCAATGTTATTAATACTGCTATCTTGTTGTTCCTTGACATTTTTTCCAGGGTCTTCCTCCAAGAGCTACTGTACATCCCATGAGGGTAAATTTACAAACCGACTGTTTTACATTTATTTTGAGTTGAACCGTCATGTTGCAATTTCAGATTCAAAATATGAAGTTCTGAGTATCCAGGTTGAATCTCATTTGCTTGAGGGACAATAAAAATTAATCTCCAGGGAACACCGAGATGAATATGCATAGATTTAATGCATATGAAGATGGAAAGGCTCAGACTAGAATCCGAAGTTGTGATAGACTGCTATAGCCATTGTAGGAAAATAACTGAAACATGGAATTGCTGTGAATAAGGGACTGTGCAGTAAGATTGTTCAATTAATTAAGCCAAGAGGTTGGAAACGTAGAAAACTAAGCAATAGCAATAGTCATTATATCCTGTCCTTTGCTCTCATCGGATTTCATCTTATACAAAATAAAATATTAGCAGAATGTGAATGGCTACTTTGGGTTATCCTCTGAATGTAAATTATCCTGCACAAATAATATATACTTGATCCTTGAGGTGGACTCTGTTAAAAGGTTGTATAATTGAGCCCGGTTTTCATTCCAAAGTAGTCTTTTTTAGTATTAAACTGACTGGACATGTCCTTTATTGCAACTGTCTTCTTTCTATGATAAGATGTTCTAAATTTGGTGGTTTAACATTTTTGAAATTTGTGGTAGGTATTGTTTATGATTTCCATCGAACCTGCTCCAATGCTTGAGGATAAAGAAAAATGGTTTGTCCTGATATTTCTTTTAATTTGTGGCATCTTTACCTATAAACTTTCACCACACACCGCTGGCTTATTGCAGAAAATTATAAAGCTAAAATGCTGATTTTTTTTTATATTTGAGGCCACTGTTCTCACGTATACTGTATTATATGCCTGTTCTTTGGTTATGTTGATTAGCCAAAGAGTGGTGGCTACTTCCAAAATTGCCTTTCCTTAGAATAGATTACTTGCAGGAATATGGCCGCTCGTCTCCTATTTTCCTATGACAGTTGCTTAACTTTGCTATACTCCGAGTATTTCATTTTTGAGAATCAACATCGAAAAAACTTGCGAGTTTCAATTTTCTGCCAAACGTGCAATTATAATGATTCACAGATTAAGAGGGCACTCTATTTTATTAGTGGTTATTCCTAGGTATTCATGTATTGAAATTGATTTAAATTGTTTTTCTGTGTTGTTCCCAGTAGTTTTTTTATATCCATTGAAGCTTGAATAGCTTACTATTGCAGGTCACTCGTGTTTCATGACTTCATTGCAAAATGCCTTACTAAAGACACGAGGCTTCGACCTACAGCAACTGAGATGCTGAAGGTACTCATAATATATTGGTTTTAACTTCACACAATCCAATGAATCAATTATAAGATCCGTTGATTGTTCCGCGTTGAAATCTTTGCCAAAAAAGTTAGTTCATTGTGAAACTCTTAATATATAGGCTTCTGCAAAAGTGTATAATTCAAACATAGAATAAATTATATGTAGGCTTATATTAGGAGTATCAGTATGAATTAACTTTTCTAGTGAGTTGGGACTTGTAGTTGTACATATAATTTGTTCTATGTTTGAATCAAAGGGTTCCTGTCTATTATGTGACAAATTAACTAATTCCACGACTACATTACATCATACTTGATAGTAGAGAAATCCTGGTGATTGTAAGTATTGAGTTTTCTTTTTATCCAGGACGCAATGTTGAGATGGATGATATAGCCACTGTAAATTTCAAATTTTGCATGTTATCTCCAGTGTGTCTTCTTTGAGTTCAATTCTTCAAAAAATATGTGAATTTGACAAGAATGCTGATACAGATAGCAATCAGTGAAGCTATAGGAAAAAATTACAATTCGGATTGTTTTGGCGTTATGTAAGGTTTATAACTATAAGCCGTTATTTGCTTGAATGAATGTCGAATTTATCTTCACTTGGATCTCTCTTTTACTGCCTTTGCTCTTGTAGCACAAATTCATTGAAAAATGTAAAAGTGGAGCTTCGGCAATGCTGCCAAAGATTGAGAAGGCTAAGCAAATAAGAGCATCAATGGCTGTGCAAGCTCACGATATTGAATCAGGAACGATAGTTTCAAGAGATGGTGTATGGTTTATTTCTGTACTATTTTATTCAACGTCTATTCGTTCATATTTCTCAGTGTAGTTTTAAAAAAACTAGCGACTCTGTTCTCTTTGAAAATGTAAAACAGGAAACACCCTTGATTTTCTATTTTCTAGCGTGTAATTTACTTAATTGTATGCTTGCTATTTCTAATGCTGCAGCCTCTAGAAAATCCAACCTCTCATGAAGCCATTGTTAGTACTGTTCCATCTAGGCCTCAATATGATCAGCATACTACTCGTGCTATTAGCATAAAGGATAAAGAGTACCCATACAATGAGGTACAATCTGCTATGGAAGGTAATCATGCCGCACAACTTCTACCAAAAATGATTTTATTTTTATTACATTTTAGAGTAGAATACAAGTGTAGAACCTCATGACTTTACAATTTGGGACCTTCGGGCATGTTCCAAAAACTTGACTCGTAATTTAGTCTCTTCGTATTTAGCATTTTTGGGTTTGAGTTGGTACTAGTTGATTTAACTAGCAAAAGAGTAAAGAAAAAGTATGGTTGCACGATTACCAGGTTACGTGTACACTGGTATTTGTTTTTCCAGTTTAAAACCATATAAATTTCATATTAACTGAATTGTGTGTACGGACTGTTATTTTTCTTTTGTTAGACATTAACGTTGGCTGCTTGATGTGGTGGTATTGTAAAATGCACTGATCTGAATATGTTTGACTAGGTGATTACGGCACTGTGGTTGTTCATGATAAACTTGAGATTGATAAATTGGCTACTCAGGCAGCATTGATAAGGTCAGACGAATTCTCTGCTTTTACAAAACATGCTGGAAGTCCTTCAGTCAGTGGGCTTGGAGATAAAGCAGTCGACCCTTGGTACTCTACTGAATTAGTAAATAAATAAATCCACACACACACACACATAATTTCTTCAATCATGACACCGCGATATCCTATATTGGACTTTTTGTCACTTTTCTGTTCCTTTTCAGTTACCTACACTTGCGAGTGTGTGTTGCTCGACTGAGCTTCTCTGTAAAACTGAATCTCATTGTGGAAATACCTTCGTTTAAAGTTCTGTTATGCGCGATGTGGATGGCGGTACTTAATTTATGATCATCAATCCAAATGTTTGTCCTTGCCTTCATTTTCTGGTGTAGGATTTGGTTTGATTGGCGTGGTTTTACGAACGTCAAATTAGACTCGAAGTTTTAGTTTTACAACCAAATTAAAATATTTATTGCCATTTGCTTGAGACTGGGAAGTAAGTGATATGTGTATTTCCATATAGGGCAACAAATTTTTTTCTGGGCCTGGAAAATGAGATACCCACGTTAATAGCAGGTCTAACTCCAGCATTAAATAGATCGCCCGATAAGAATATTTGTCCATGCATTGGTAGGAATGTATGGATGACAGAATAATAGTACCATGGCATTTGTTTCCTATAAAAATAAAAATAAAAATAAAAAATAGTACTAGTGCACACTTCAAATTTTATAAGATTTCCAGTTCCCCAAAAGATATTCCTTGGTCTCCATGAGCAAGGAGCACGTGAAAGGGTTCATGTGCCACACTTGTGGGAGGAGATTTTTACTCTGGACATAAGCATACAGTAGCGCATTTCCAATCTATAGAAGCATAATGGTTGTATTTTTTTTAAGGTTTATCAGCTCATTCATCGCAATATGTTTAAGCATGATAATTTAAACATCCAAAATTTATATTTCAGCATTGCAATTTCAGTTTCCTGGAAACTTGTCTAACATAATATGTTTTATTGAAATTTCTTAACCTCACAATGGTCTTGACACTAAGAAGTGGCAGAATCGAGGGCCGGCCTTATCTCTGAGTCCTCTGATGCAAGGAATTTCATCCTTAGTTTCTATTGATCTCGTGACTGTTCATCTTTCATCTTTCCGCCTAGGCCGATTTTTAGACAGTTCTTGTGCAATATTAGTTTGGTTCCTTGTGCACGCAACATTTTATTTTATGCTACTCATGCATGTTAACCTGTCAGGATGGACATCACTACCGATATAGGAACCCCAACTGAAGAATTACAAGAACCTCTGACTTCATCTGTCTCACCTGAGCAAAACCTTAAGGGCAATAGCATTCCCCAAGCAATGGTTGGCAAAGGTGATTGCTTGAATGATGCTTCACTTACTAGTGAGGCCATCAGTAGAAAAGCATTGGATAAGGTATTTCTGACCCCGACTTCGAAATCTGTCTTTAATGCATCAAATAATGGAAATCTCATTTTTTTGGGAACCAGCTCATAGTGGACTCTGATTATTACTGAAGTAAACGAAACTTTGTTTGAGCCACAACATTGAGAAATGGGAGTTGCAAGCATTTACCTTTAGACTCACTGATTCTTCCATATTATGTACTTTTTGTAACTTTGTCGTGCCTTTCTTTTTTGTGTATTTTTCCAAATTCCAAGAGTGAATATTTTATTCCAGGTAGGGACAGGTCATGAATATGGTTTTTAAACAGGTTTTATCTCTATAAATTAGTTTAGAATGTAATTATTGCAACTTTGAATTTGTTCTCGATTTAACCTCTCATCTGGGAAGCCTTGTTCTGCCTAATATTAGCTTCAGTAACATCCCTTCTATGATGGTTGAATTTTGAGCATCACTTTGGTGGTTGCTCTAAATTGTTTTCTTTTCAAGTTACATCATTATGCAGTGTTCAGTTACTTTGGTATTAAATCTGCAACAGCTTTGGTCCATATACTCTGCTGGTAACACCGTGCCAATTCCATTTCTGAGGGCAACTGATATATCTCCCATTGCACTTCTGTCTGATAACGTGCTCGGAGGATGGCAGAGGGACAATGGTGGGAATGTAGCCATGGAAGCCATGCAAGAACTTTTTTCCAGCGATGCCCAGCCTAAAAAGGGTAGAAGCAGACAAAATGAGGTCCTCTCTGTTTTCCTGGTTCTATACTATCTTGTTAGCATTTATTCTGGGCTCACTAAACTGCTATATTATTTGCGATGCACTTAACGTTACCATTCTCATATGTTCTCAGGGGTTGTCAAAAATTACTCATTAAAGAACCAATTGTTTAGGAACTGTGAATGTGTCAAATCCATTGCAATTTTTCTGCTCCCCAGTATGTTATATTTAATGTTTTGTATCTGTAAATGGTGATGCTTTTATTAAATAATTTACAACTTTAGTTTAATCACTTATTTAATAACAGGAGAATATAGGCCACTTCCTAACAATACTATGCAAATAATCTTTTTTCTATTGCCTTATTTGAAATTGTTGTTACGATAGTGAACTCAAATTACCTATGCATATCGCGTATGCATAATGTTTACTCTCTCTCTCTCTCTCTCTCTCTCTCTCTCTCTCTCTCTCTCTATATCTGTGTGTGTGTGTGTGTTCAAGACATATTACACTCAGACATGTTTGGAGTGGCTTATGTGCGTAGTATTCAGGTTCCCCTTCCTCCCAATGTATATCAAAGGCTTACTTCAAGTCCAACTCTGATGAATCTTGCCCAGGCATTAGCTTACCACAAGATGTATGCTTTCGTAATATCCTTTCCATACTTGATTACGTTTTCTTTGAACTTCAAGAATTTTCTTCACATCTCCGAAATATTTTGTTCAGGTGCTATGAAGAAATGCCTCTTCAAGAAATTCAAGCTGCACAAGAACAACAAACCATTCAAAACCTCTCCGATACCCTTAGAACTATTTTACGATTGTAATAATCTAAATTCAACATAGTAGTTTAAGATTTCTGGTTTACTGGCATTCGAGCTTATTAATGTGTAGTGCATTTGTCTAAGTTACACTTTTCTTTTTTGACTTATTGTGCTCATGATACGGACAACACAAATATCAGCCTTAAAAAAAATGTGGACGATGGCCAATTTTGTGTTTATGTCGTGGTGACTGGTGAGCGATATATTTTTTAACCATGTTAAAATAAGAATTTTAATTTACATTGACGGCATTAGCAAAAGACATGATATCAAATCAAGTAGTAAATTAGCAATAATGTGATGGAATCTTTATTACTTTTTTACTATATTACAATAAAAACTATATATTTTAAAATTAAAAATATATAATATCTAGGGGTGGGAAAAAATACCGAAATACCGAAAAATCGTACCGAAAAAAATATCGAACTTACCGAAAAATCGGGATACCGAAAATTTCGGTTCGGTATCATACCGAACCGAAATTTTCGGTATCGGTATTGGTATGTAATATTTTTTTTTCCGGTATTTCGGTATATACCGAAATATCGAAAATAATTCTTTTTATTATTTTTTTTAAATTTAAGTTCGGTATACCGAAAAAATGTCGGTATACCGAAAATGTTTTCGGTATACCGAAAATGTTTTCGGTGTCGGTACGGTACCGGTATGAATTTTTTTCATACCGGAAATTCGGCATACCGCAAGTGCGGTATACCGAATTTCCGATATCGGTATCGGTATGGAAAAATTCCATACCGATATTTTCGATACGATATACGGTACCGTAGTTCGGTACGATATACCGTACCCACCCCTAAATTAATATCATCTGCTAGATATGTGTCAATGTCATTGGTGATGAAGCAATGGAGAGGCATCATGAGTTACTGGTTCATACCAAACACACAATTCTTTCATTGAAATAGACATTTATTTATGAGACCGGGCTTCTAGCCCAATGGTCTCACTCGTCGGATTAGCTGGCCTCCCACCCCGGGTTCGATTCCCCTCCCCTGCGTGAGTTGTAATCAAAAAAAAAAAAAAAGACATTTATCCACAAAAAAAAAAAAAAAAGACATTTATCCACCGTAAATGACAAAACCTTATTCCTTAATTTGAAGAAGGAATTTCATCCCCCTGCTAGGATATGCGTCATAGGAGAGAGCTCCAACTCCCTCTTTATGCCAGTCACTTAATATCTGATATTTAAGATTCACATAATTTTTTATAATGGCACAGGGTTCAATCAAATATGCAGCATAAGATGGTTGCCTTTCCTTTTTACTAAATGCAGCATCTTGGATAAAAACTGGAAAGTTCCGCTTGTTAAACTTTCACTTCCTTACCATGTCAGGTGCCTATTATCCACAACCACATGCATTCCATAAACGACTCTATAACGGCACGGTAGAGGACTATGAATTTGTCATTAGACAGCTCGTTAGGACACGTGTGATCAATGTTTCTGAAGTTTTCGACTGTCAAAATTTGACCTTGTCCTCCTCGGAATGGGACGTGGTGGCAATATCGCATCTTTATTTCCTAATCACCCTGCGCTACAAGAGAGAGAATTATGGGTGACTTTTATCACAGACTCCCCCAAGCCTCCACCTGAGAGAATCACTTTTACTTTGCCTGTGACTGACAAATCAAACCTCAAACCTTGAGCACTATAACTCTATAAATACGTTAGCAATACCTATACTGGTGATCATCTTCTTCATCACCAATGAACACAGAATCATCTCCCAAAAACACCATGGATTTGGTTCGATCCAGCTCTGAGCATCTTTGCTATGTCCGATGCAACTTCTGCAACTTGTTCTTGCGGTATATATAAATATATACAGCTAACTAGCCCCAGGATTTGCATAAACATATGTATTTATTCCTTTATTTAACATTTTTCTTCTGTTTTATGAGAAACATCAGTCTTCATTAGATCCACTCTTGTCTCCATCAATAGTTATTTCAATGAAGTTAGTTTCTGTTGGATGTTAAGGAATAGTGTACATGGTAGCATACAATATAAAAGAAATGTTTCGTGGCTTTTGGGGCAAGCTAGATAAGAGTTTATCCTTTGGTCCATTTTTAGCTTCATAACTGTCCGACACGAATCGAACCCAGAAATCTTTACAAATATGGTACTTTGATGGGTAAATCTTTGTTCCATAAACTTTCGTCCATGAAATTAGGTTCTCTAATGAAGTTGATCAATCCATTACTATTTAATTTGTACGTATATATTCGGGCTTCCAGAATTAGGGATTTCACATAATATGCTGCCATGTTGGGATTCCATGCAAGAGGTCGTTGGATACGGCCATCACAGTGAAATGTGGGCATTGCAGCGATCTTTCATTATATTTATATATGAGAGCACCAGGCCCCCGGCCTCTTCCAGGACAATGTTGTGATCATCAAACAACTTCTCACCAGGTAATAACGCATCATAGGAGATCGACAGAGTGAGAAAATTATACCATTTGTGATTAAGAATTGTACTTTAAGGGGAATATATATACAAGTAAGGTTCATGAAGTAAGGTTCTTATCTTATATATAAGGTTGTATTTAGAGAACAATACATGTGATCTTAAATTCATACTTATTTAATTACACAAAATATGATGAATTTTAAATAACTTCATTGTTCAGTAAAGTTGAAATCAATATTAATTAACAATATGAAATATTATACCTTTAATTTAAAGTTTATAATCTTTCTTATTTGAATTACAAATATACGTTTGAATATATTTGAAATCCATCCATCCAAACACCAACTTAAGTTTATTTCACAATAATTAGATTCACTTTCAAAACAAAATTTACCAGAAAAATCTGCGAATAAACGTTTACAGAGAGGAAAGTCAGCGCATCAAAACCGCAAAAAATGTAAGCTTAGTTTCCCTTTCTGCGCATTAATTCAAGATTTATCTTGAAAGCCAAATGTATGATAAAAACAAAATTGTAACAGTGGGCTACGTACGTACATTCCAAACACACCACGAGGCTCCATTTCAAGCAGTAACAATGTAAGCATTAAATATATATATATACACGATATCTTCAAACATGTTATATATAATAATCATGTAAATGCAATTTGTTCCCGGTCGCTCATTTCTTTTTTTTTTTTTTAAAAAGAATTTATGGTAGGCTTAACCAACGAAATGGAATAATTGCTCGAGGAAACAGAATTCGACATGGAGGTTAATTAGCTAGTTTAAATATTTCTCAAGTTTTTCCCATGGAATCTGTGCTCTAGAATCTGAAGTTATGAATTTATTAAGGAATATTAGATGTATTCTTAATTTGGTAAGTTGTAGTTTCCTTTTTTCTATTATCACTTATCAGTATATATATATGTGCGTCGAAGCCCATATTATATTTCCACCAATTCTAGGAGTACAAGAAACTAGTGCTAACATACATATCAACTTAGTCGAAGGCTTGTGAGTTAATACATGCACTGGTTATTACTTCTTTTTTTTCAACATTTATTTATACATTGAATATATGCGGCTATATATAGCACGCCCCTCGAATATTAATAATAGCTAGCTTGAGCTCGATTCGAAGGTTAATTGTGGAGACTTCCGAGAGTGTAACTTGAATTCTTGATATATGGACGAGTAGATTTAATTTTAACATGAATTTAGATTTTGTCTTTATAACAAACAAACTAAAATAGTGTCCATCATTCTTAAGTTCATATATGACAATGACGCATGCCTATTTTATTTTTATTTTTTTTGGCTATATGTGTAATGCGTGTTTTTATAGATTAACTAATATTTTATATATGCACGTTAGTTCAATTTATAATCATAGTTTTCTTATGTACTTGTACTATCCCTTCAACAGTTCAACGAATTATAGATCCACACATCTTTATTTATGAGACGAGTTAATCATACCGATATTCACAATAAAAAGTAATACTCTTAGCATAAAAAGTAATACATTTTCATAGATGACCCAAATAAAATATTTGTCTCACAAAATACGATCCGTGATATCGTCTCACACAAGTTTTTGCATCAACGAACAACAATTTTTTTTTAAAACAGATTAATTAAGGAAATTTAATTTTTTATTTGCATATATTTGTATGAGACGTTCTCACGGATCGTACTTTGTGAGACGGATTTCTTATTTGATTCATCCATGAAAAAGTATTACTTTTTATGCTAAGAGTATCATTTTTTATTGTGAATATCGGTAAGATTAACTCGTCTCACAGATAAAGATTCGTGAGACCGTCTCACAAAAGACATACTCTATAAAAATTTATAGCTGCATATAATTACATGAAAAATGAAATTGCCGTCAGAAGCTACATATCTCTGTATATCTTGATAAAAACTTATGTGAGACGGTCTCACGGGTAATATTTTGTGAGACGGATCTCTTATTTGGCTTATCTATAAAAAGGTATTATTTTTTATTATGAATATCGATAAGGTTGACCCGTCTCACAAGAGACTTATCTTTATTTGTACATGACAAACGAGATTAATTAAGATCAAAGGATGAGGTTGAATCACATCACATGCAACTCCCAAGTGTGTGTGATGACTGATGATATTTCTTTTTCTCCATTAACACAGTCATCTTGAAAAAGTGGTACCCGAAATTAACATTTCTCCAATATGTGGTCACCGTAGTTAATTTTCTTTCGTATTTCTCGACAAATTTCCTATCATACAGCTTTTTTGATCCTCATCATATTTATCACACCATGTTTTTTTTAATTCAAATTTACCAATTATCCATTTTTCACAATCATTAAAATTATATATATAATTGACTATACAGCATCCAACAAATTAAAGGATTAGATGTAATTTCCTGTTTTCCTAAAACCATATTTTTAAGAGAGAGAGAGAGGGGAAGAAGAAGAAAGAAAAAAAAAAGGTGTCCTTATCTATATATAACAAATTAAATAAGGCAAAAACTTGTGTGAGACGGTCTCACGGTCGTATTTGTGAGACAGATCTTTTATTTGGGTCATCCATGAAAAAATATTATTTTTTATGCTATAAGTATTACTTTTTATTGTGAATATGAGTAGGGTTGATCCGTCTCACAGATTAAGATCCGTGAGACGATCTCACATGAGACCTACTCATTAAATAAATAAAATTCCCCACACTCGAGCATAATAAAGGAGTTTTATATGGACCAACGATTAATAGAATTGTCAATCACTAATAATAATAATAATCCAAATAGTTGATTACGCAGTTGCAGTGCTGGAAATTAATAAACTTTTCTTGATCCTATCCATTTGAGTTGTTTCATAAACTGGCAAACCAGTGCTTGAACAAAAACCCAAATCGTAATTTGGCAAATCGAACAGATCAGAACTTGAATCACTATCTCCACCATGGCTGAATTTTCGGAATTCCTGTCCTTCAGATGAATAATTTTCAACCCAATAATTCGTTGAACATTTCTTGTGATCTGAAGCTTTGGAGCTTCCGTTTCTGACAACTTTTGTGGAAGACCCATTTCTGGAACTGGG
Source organism: Primulina eburnea (assembly GCF_022965805.1). NCBI lineage: Eukaryota > Viridiplantae > Streptophyta > Magnoliopsida > Lamiales > Gesneriaceae > Primulina > Primulina eburnea. The sequence continues at coordinate 65,420,729 of NC_133101.1, read as the reverse complement.
TTTCTCATCCGACGAGGCGTAATCTGTGTTTGTTTTCACATCATGTTGGGAAAGATAGCCAAATTAAATAACTTTTCGTACAGCGGAAGTGTTGAATCTTTTCCCTTTAGCGATAATATCAGATCAAAGTATTTCCACGATATCAACAATGATAATAATTATGAAGAAAACGACACAAGGATTTTTACGTGGAAAACCCAAATTAGGGAAAAACCACGAGACCGAAGTCCAACAAAAGAAATCTCCACTATATCAATAATGGGTACAAATCGTTCCTACAACAATAGGAGATAACAACAACTCTCCCTAGAACAACTTAGGGGACACCAAGAACTTCAAGAATAATTATTCTTGGATGAAACACACGCAATCTCACTTTCAAAGTGGAACTAACACAACTCTAATCACATAGAAAATTCTTTCTGATGTGGAAGATCGGACATTGCCGCAACCACAGAGCATACTAAAATTTATCTAAATGACTAGGCTATACAACACTCAAATGCTTGTGCTTTTGGGATGTTTTTGGGATGGATTGAATGGATGCAAATGCATGGTATTTATAGGAAAAATTTTGGGGTTGGTGAAGTGTGAATGGAGGATGTGTGTTCAAAGTTTGGTAGCCAACTTTGAACCAAACTTTAAAAAAATTGTTTGAATAAAAAATGTGCTTGAAATGTCAACAATTCTCCCCCTCAAGCTTCATTTTGTAGATTCAAACAGACCTGCAATATTTCTACAGTTTTCCAGCTTTTCTTTGGACAATGACTTCGTAAACATATCGGAACCATTATCATCGGTATGTATCTTCTCAAGATGTAACAATTTCTCGTTCAACGCATCCCGGATCCAATGATACCTTACATCGATATGCTTTGACCTTGAGTGTAAACTAGAGTTCTTACTCAGATGAATTGCACTCTGACTATCACAGTAGAGCGTAAATTTGTCTTGTCTCAAACCTAACTCTTGTAGAAACTTCTTCAACCATAGTAGTTCTTTACATGCTTCAGTTGTGGCTATATACTCGGCTTCTGTTGTAGACAATGCCACGCACTTTTGAAGTTTTGATTGCCATGATACTGCTCCCCCTGCAAATGTCATCAAGTATCCGGATGTGGACTTTCTAGAATCAACATCTCCAGCCATATCTGCATCAGTATAACCTTCTAACACAGTTTGACTAGTTCCGAATCTCAAACAAAACTTAGAAGTACCTCTCAGATATCGGAATATCCATTTCACTGCTGACCAGTGATCTTTGCCAGGATTAGAGAGAAATCGACTTACCATGCCAACTGCGTGAGCAATGTCAGGTCTCGTACATACCATTGCATACATCAAACTGCCGACTGCTGAAGCATAAGGAACCCTCTCCATTTCTTTCTTTTCTTCTTCACTTGTGGGACATTGAATGGAACTTAATTTGAAATGACCTGCAAGTGGAGTACCAACAGCCTTTGCTTTATCCATTTTGAATCTTTCAAGAACTTTCTCAATGTATTGTTCTTGAGATAACCATAGTTTCTTATTGGCCATATCCCTAGAGATCTTCATTCCAAGAATCTGTTTTGCTGATCCTAAGTCTTTCATTGCAAAAGACTTGTTAAGCTCCCCCTTAAGCTTTTCTATCTTGCTTGGATCATGACCAATAATCAACATATCATCAACATATAACAATAATATGATGATATCATTCTGATCATATCTCTTAACAAATACACAATGATCAGAATTGGTTCTGCTGTACCCATGATTCATCATGAATGTATCAAACTTCTTGTACCACTGTCTTGGAGCTTGTTTCAACCCATACAAACTTTTGTTTAGTCGACACACCATATCCTCTTTGCCTTTAACTATGAATCCTTCAGGTTGGTCCATATATATTTCTTCATCTAGATCACCATGAAGAAATGCAGTCTTAACATCGAGTTGTTCTATTTCCAGATCCATACTAGCTGCAAGTCCCAGAACAACTCTGATAGAGGACATCTTCACCACTGGTGAGAAAATTTCATCAAAATCAACACCTTTCTTCTGGCTGAAACCTTTCACAACTAACCTCGCTTTGTACCTTAGCCGTGATTTATTTTCTTCAGTCTTCAACCTGTAAACCCATTTATTTTTGAGTGATTTCTTACCTTTTGGTAGCTTTACTAAGTTGTAGGTGTGATTTTCATGAAGCGATTGCATCTCTTCTTTCATTGCTTCGATCCACTTATCTTTTTGTGTACTTGATACAGCTTCTTTGAAACTCTCTGGTTCTCCGTCATCAGTGATCATCACATACTCATGTGGGTTGTATCTCGTAGAAGGTACTCTTTGTCTGGTGGACCTTCTGATCTCTGTTTCTGAAGGTGGAGTTGAAGAGTTGTCTTGAGCATCTATTGGCTCAATTATCTCATCATGCTCAGTTTGTGTTTCTCCCCCGTGATCCTGAATTGTGGGGAAATAAACTGGATCTAAATTTACTGGAAATTCTGAATTGGATGATTGTGATTGTTTGTTGTGTTCCGCATCAGAACCAACTTCATCTTCGAGGAATACAACATCTCGGCTTCTAACAATCTTTTGATTCAATGGATCCCATAATCTGTATCCGAACTCTTCATGGCCATAACCCAAAAATATGCACTTTTTGGATTTGTCATCAAGCTTGGATCTTTCATCTTTTGGTATATGAACAAAAGCTTTGCAACCAAACACTCTCAAGTGTTTGTATGAGACATCTTTCCCTGTCCAAACTTTGTTAGGAACATCACCATCTAACGCAGCTGATGGAGAAAGGTTGATCAAATCAATTGCAGTTCTCATAGCTTCGCCCCAAAAGGAATTGGGCAATTTGGATTGTGATAGCATGCACTTTATCCTTTCACAAATTGTCCTGTTCATTCTTTCAGCTAGACCATTGTGCTGAGGGGTTTTTGGAACACTTTTCTCAAGCCTGATACCATGAGTTATACAGTATTGCTCAAACGGACCCCTGTATTCACCACCATTGTCAGAACGAATACACTTCAGTTTCTTTCCTGTTTCTCTTTCAACTTTTGCGTGAAAATGCTTAAAGACCTCAAGGACATGATCTTTAGATTTCAACGCAAAGCACCAGACCTTTCGTGAGAAATCGTCAATAAAGGTCACAAAATACAGCGCACCACCGAGAGTTCTGTCTTTCATGTAACACAAATCTGTGTGTACTAACTCCAAGCGTTGAGTTTTTCTTGATGAAGAAAAACTTTGAAATGCAACTCTGTGTTGTTTTCCGGCCAAACAATCAACACAAGTTTCCAAATGCATACCAGATACTTCAGGAAGGAGTTTTCTCTTAGCCAAAGTTTCCATTCCCTTTTGGCTAATATGTCCAAGTCTCTTGTGCCACAACTCAATGGATGAGGTTTTTGTAGATGCATGAACCTCTCCATTTGATATTTTTGCTTGCATGAGGTAAAGAGAATTTTGCTTCATACCTCTAGCAATAATAAGAGATCCTTTGGTGAGTTTCCATTTTCCTCCACCAAAGTGACTGGAACAACCATCATCATCAAGCTTGCCTGTAGAGATGATGTTAAATCGAATATCTGGAACATGTCGAACATCTCTGAGAACGAGATGACACCCTGTATCTGTCTCCAAGACAATGCTCCCCATACCAACGACCTCAGTCAAACCTTGATTGGCCATTCTAACTTTGCCAAAGTTTCCACTTGAGTAGGACGCAAACATATCTCTGTGTGGAGTAATATGATATGAAGCTCCCGAGTCAATCATCCAATCAGTTTGCTGGTATGATATACTGACACATGCATCATCACCAAGGATGATAATATCTCCATCGGATGTAACTGCAGTCGTGTCTTTCTCTTCCGACTTTGTCCCATTCCTTTGATCTCTCTTCTTTTTTCTGCATTCTCTTTCATAGTGATTTGGACCTCCACAATAATGACACTTGAATTCTTTTCTGGTTTTGGACTTTCCTCTGGATTTGTCTCTTCCTTTATGAGGTCCTCTGGTGTAATTTCTTCCTCGATTATCAACTATTTCTGTAACTAATGCCTTAGTTTCAGAGTTGGCTACTTGCTCCTTTCTTCTGGACTCTTCATTTAGAAGACAATCTTTGACTGTTTGTAATGTCAGTTTTCCATCAGGAGCAGAATTACTGAGCGACACCACAAGAGTATCCCAACTATCTGGCAAGGAGCTCAGTAATAATAGTGCCGTAACTTCGTCATCCAGGGTAATCTTCATGGTGATAGATTGGTTGATTAGACCCTGGTAAGCATTCAGATGCTCTGTCATATTTGCATTTTCTTTGTATCTCAGTCGTGCAAGATTTCTGATAATCGAAGCTTTGTTCAAGGCATTCTTTCTCTCAAACATAGCTTCAATTTTGGTCCACAGAGCATCAGCTTTATTCTCGTTCGCGAAGTGATGAAATATACTGTGTTCGATAAAACGTCGTATGAAACCGACAGCTTTTCGATGCAGTATAGTCCATTCTTCGTTTGATATGTTTTCTGGCTTGGCACTATCTCCACTCAATGGCAAATACAGATCTTTGCAATATAGCAGGTCCAACATGCTTGGCTTCCATATGGAATAATTTGATCCGTTGAGTTTAAACATTCCTCCAATAGATTCTTCCATGTATCCTAACCTGGCTCTGATACCACTTGTTGGGAAAGATAGCCAAATTAAATAACTTTTCGTACAGCGGAAGTGTTGAATCTTTTCCCTTTAGCGATAATATCAGATCAAAGTATTTCCACGATATCAACAATGATAATAATTATGAAGAAAACGACACAAGGATTTTTACGTGGAAAACCCAAATTAGGGAAAAACCACGAGACCGAAGTCCAACAAAAGAAATCTCCACTATATCAATAATGGGTACAAATCGTTCCTACAATAATAGGAGATAACAACAACTCTCCCTAGAACAACTTAGGGGACACCAAGAACTTCAAGAATAATTATTCTTGGATGAAACACACGCAATCTCACTTTCAAAGTGGAACTAACACAACTCTAATCACATAGAAAATTCTTTCTGATGTGGAAGATCGGACATTGCCGCAACCACAGAGCATACTAAAATTTATCTAAATGACTAGGCTATACAACACTCAAATGCTTGTGCTTTTGGGATGTTTTTGGGATGGATTGAATGGATGCAAATGCATGGTATTTATAGGAAAAATTTTGGGGTTGGTGAAGTGTGAATGGAGGATGTGTGTTCAAAGTTTGGTAGCCAACTTTGAACCAAACTTTAAAAAAATTGTTTGAATAAAAAATGTGCTTGAAATGTCAACACATCATACTCGTTTTTTGAGAAACCCGGCTTGAAATTTTCGTTGGACGTTTTCGGCACAGAAATTGCATGCTGAAGGGGATCAGAAAAGCTGCTGAATTCTCTGTATGATTTTGTGGGAGTGTTTGCATGAACATGATCAGTTGTGAAACCGGAACTTGAAGTTGAATAAATAGATTTCGAATCAACAGCATAGTTTGTAACTGGAAAATGGCTGATACTGCTGCTGCTTCTTCTCCTCTGATCAACGGGGTTTTCTACTTCAAGATCGTCAATGGTGCCACCTGATTTCAATTTCTTCTTCTTTACAGATTTTTGATTGAATAAAGATTTCAAAAAACTGGCAATCCTTGCTCCTGGAGAGCTTGGCTGTTTGTTTTTCTTCTTTTCTTTCATTTGATTTTTGGTGACGTGATTCTGTGGAGAAATTATATTACTTTTCGGCAAGTCTAGACTCATCCGTCTAACATTTGTTACGCGATTTTGCTCAAGATTCGGAGAAATGTAACCTGGAGTTTCATTGGCGCCGGAGAAGTACCGCGTCGCCTCGAAGACGTCGAGCTCCCCGGAATAATTCCTCCATTGGAATGAAATCTTGTTGAGTCCTGAATGGCACGTTACAGACATGGTTTAGTCGGAAGATAATGGTTCTAAAGGGTCCTTTTATAGCGATAAATGCACTATATCAATATCTAAAGTAATTGTATATATTTCATTCTCCTGTAAACAGTTTTCCGAATGAACTAGTCACATAAAGCTTGTTTGATATGGTTTTTCTAACTATATTTTCCAGCGAGTTATCTCGTGTGTCGAAAGGCAGCTTTTGGAATTCTCACGGTATAAAAAAAAAATTGTATGTACTATTAATCAGTTTTGATATATTGCATATCTAACGTGCACGTTTATGTAAGTAACGATGTGGTGACACTCACTTATTGAATGTAAAAATTTTCTGTGTTTCATAACATTCAATAGATGAGTGTCACATCATCAGTGTTTATGCGCAGTGAGTGTACAATATTTTATAGCAGTATACGCATTTGTTGATTTTAATTTTTCTGCTAGATATTCTTAGTATACATTTTTTTGTTAAAATTATACATTTGCTACTCTAATCAAACTAAATATTCTCGACTTGAAAAGAAATTGGACACCTTTAAAAGTTCGAGTTGGTTTGATCAAATATCAAATATCAAATATCGTATATGAATTCAATTTGAATTACGCAGTCAAAACGAGCTCCAAGTTTCTACATGAGCTCCAAATGTTTTTATTAAAAAAAAAATTATTGATAAAGCTGTAGTTTAAATAATACTAAAAAATTTAAATTAAATAAACTCGAGTGACTTTTGGCTTAAAAATTAAAATTTGCGTGTTTCTTAGACTCAGATTATGCGTTAACTTCTGCATAATTTAACTGAAATCCAAAAGCTAGTGGGTTGTGATTTTGATTCTGCAAAAGTGAGTCTAGTAACAAATTATAGAATCAATTATTTATCTAACACCACAAACTTCTCGTTTCTTCTTTTCATTTTTGTTTTAAAACACTATTAACTTTTGATTTTTTTCAAATTTGCTTCATAATTATTAAATTTATTCAATTCTTTGAAATCATAATGTATTGTAAACATTTCCTAAAATGGCTATACCTAAATCCGTAATATCCATCTCACAATATATACCCACCAATAAATAAAAGCGAATCTATTCAATAACTTGGTCGAACTTACCGTTGCAAATAATGTTGTGCTTCCTTGGATGCTCTTCCTTCATTATTTGGTGGGATTAAAATTTTTTTCAAGTGGTGTTAGCATGATTATGTTTTGTTTGTACAATATTCACTTTTCTTTCTTTTAACATATATAAGTTTAACAAAAAGCTGTTGTCGAAAAAAATAAAAAAAAAAATATGAAAAGCGATAAATCTAGAGCCAACATCAGAAATAAAAAATATTTTGCTTAAAATTTAAATAACTCGATTTTTTTGGTGAACTAACTCGTTTAATTTTGGGTTTTATTCGATTAAATTTTCAAAGTTTAGTTTTGATACATTAAATTTTATTTTATTTTTACGAAAGATCGAAAATACGATATCTTTCTCCTCCCTACTAGAGTTAGTTATCTTGAGCGTTTCTCTCGAAAATTTACTACGGTACTCGATGATCGCCTCTCTTAAACATAAATATTCTAACAACAAATTAATTAAATTTCTCGTTTTTGAACGATTTGGGCAAGAGATTTACCATAGGTAGCTAAGTTGCATTTATTAGTTTAGGCCAAAAAAAATAATGTAAGTAGCTTCGTCCAAATTAATTATAATAAATTATTAATTCAATTACCGAAGATGCCTAGCACATATGACATGCTACTAAAACAGAGTATATTTTTGTTTGTAAGTTCAGTTCCTGGCGAGAAGCATACGTATGCTAAAACTCGAAATATCAGTACGCAACGCAACAAACGAAGTGCGCTTTCAGATGCGCGCGCAGTTTATCTTTGATCATGAACAACAGAAGCCACGATTGGACAATAGTTCGGTGCTATTAAGACCATCAAACTTCCATTTCAGATTTTGGCAAAAACTTATGTGAGACAGTCTCACGGATATTATTTGTGAGACGGATCCCTTATTTGGGTCACCCATAAAAGAGTATTACTTTTTATGCTAAGAGTACTATTTTTTATGGTGAATATGGATATTGTTGACCCGTCTCACAGATTATGATCCGTGAGACGGTCTCACATGAGACTCACTCTCAGATTTTTTAGGAAAAGACGTAAATATCGTCAAAAATAGAAAAGAAAAGATATGTACGGATATATTTATTTATTAATTTTGCAATGAAATATTTTTTATTATTGATGTGTCATTTAATTTTGAATTGGTAATGATAGGTAATGCTACAATTTACATTGACCCACTTTGAAGAATTATCCACCACATACATATCGAAGGATGACATTGTATTACGAGCATAAAATTTCCGCAATATTATTAAAAAAAAAAACACATAATATACAATCAACTACAAGCCTACCAACGGATAAAAGAAACCCCTAGTCAAGAACCGACACTTTGAAGTCACGGTAGTATTGTCATATCTTCATCCTTTTTTGAGCTTGATCAAAGTCTTCACTGTAAGTTGCATCATGAAACGATCCTTTTGGTTGGTGTCCACAAGTAACATTATCCTAACGTACACTTCGCAATTTATTACATGAAATTTTGAAACACAAACTGCTGCAGTTTTAAAGGTTTGGACTCTTGCTATCCTGGAATCCTTGAGCAGATAGAAAGTACTCGGAAAAATCAAATTATGAATTAAATGTGCATACCTTGGTTGTTGAAAACAACGGAATTGATCCTCTATTTGATCGTTTTCCAAGATTGATCTGTACTGAAATGTTGGCTTGAGACAAATCCAAACCAGTGCTCTGAAGTGCTTGTGTTAATGAGTTCAGTAACCTACACGTGATCGAATTTCAGACCAGTTAAAATTTCTTAAATAAAGGGTTTCATGGAAGGAAGCCACCTAAAGTGAGATTCCTCAATCAGTAGCTTGTTGTTAAATGAATATAATACTCGACCACTGCCATAGATTGGTAAATTCTTCGTTGGGCAGATATTATAATTGTTTAGTTTATCATATAGATCGGTCTGAATGGGGACAGAGAAGAAAATTACAAACAAAAGTTCATTTCAACAGAATGTAGTAGTGTGTTAATTACCCTTGGGAATAAGTACTTGAAATGCTGATTGTTCCCCCCTCTACTGTCAGTTCATCCTGATGATTAGTAGCGTCAGCAGCCATAGAATACTCGGGTAACTGTGCATCTGAGGCTGTCACTTTTAACGTCTGGGAGATTCCGCCATCGTTTCCACTCGAAACTGGCATACTTGCCTGGAGAGGCATGGGTATGCCCACTGCTTTGCTGGTAAGTTCGGATTTTGGTTCTACTGATCTACATGAGGCATCTCTTATAAGATCAGGTTCAATGGGATGGTGATGACTAGTTTGCATGCTTCTGGGGACGATCACACAATTTTCATCGAACCGACCAGGGTATGTTGAACCAGGGCTAGATCCATTATTTGCATTTTGTGTCTGGCCAACAAAATTTTGAGAACGCCAATGACTGTTTCTCTATCCAAAGCAAAATGAGGGATATAAATTATTCAGACATCATCCATCCCTCCCCCTCAAACAACCCCACCACACACACACACACACATATGTTTCTTATAATTGAGCATCCTTATATTCAATTAACAATTTACCAATCACGAGGTTGCTAAGAATGATAAAAAACAGGCAAGGCCTATGAGTGATGGAAAAAGTAATCAAATGTGTTCTCTAAAACTCTGTGTAGCATTATGTTAATTCTTGCACGAGTCCAAAGTAAAATTTACGTAAGCAAATTCACAAAGACGAAAAAATATATAAATTTCAATAAGTAATTGACAACTTCAACGACCTCAACATTACTCTTGGCCTGGGAGAGTTCTTTCTTCAAAATTACAGTCTAAGTCATCACCAGAAACGAAGTCCTTCGAATTTCCTAGCCACAAAATAAACCGTGGACTAACAAAACTCTATCAATAAGGTGAACCTAACTTCTATAAGATGGAAAAACCGAGGGGATCAAAAAACAAATGAGGGTCAAACTTTGGCTATCAATTTCACCCACAATATCTTAATGGATTAGCTGAAAATAGTTCGTCAATTGGAGAACAATGTAATCAAACATTTTGGATTGTTCTTGTTAGGTATACACATAAAACTTACCCATGGCATCAGCTTTGTTGGCTCTGAATTCCAAGGTTGGAATGGCCCCTCATACTTCTGCACCTTTTCCTGCAAAAATTGTACATACTGAATCACCTGCATTTGAAAAACCAATAATTAGCAAAACAAAATTCAAAGCAGGTTGTCCTAACAAACCAACTTTTGTATTTGAAATTATAAATGTTGCACCTCCAATAAAAATGAGGCTGTATCTCGCTTCTGATCGCTGTTGGGTATCAGTTCTCTCAATATCTGAAACCTTAGGTTACACAAGAAATTTTTTGTTTACTTGCATAAAGGAGCTCACATGAACAAGAAATGTTAAAAACCATCTTCTCAAATATCACTACGCAGTCAAAAAAATGGCATCTTAAAAATAAGGATGTTTTATATCTGATAAGAGAGAGTGGCATAAGAAGGCAGAAATCCAATACATGCATCATTCCATTACGATTTTTTCAATTTTAAACCCACAAAGTCACATATATTTCTAAATATGGCCCATCAGCAAAAATCCAATTTTAGCACAACACCATCTATCAGTGAACATCAAAAGTTGCAACAAGCAAACAATTGCTGATTTGTTGCATAAAGGTGAAATATTCTTCCATGGACCTTTTCAACCTACACAAGATTGTTAAGCATGACGATCATAACCTCACCAAAAAAAGTTTTTTCACGTGAATTGAGACGATCACATTTATTGTTAGAGTCAATTTTACCAATTTTTATCATTCAAAATATACACCAGAAATTTCTATCATTTCGCTTGCAAGCTTTGATTAGCAATTTGGCGGCAGTGCATCTCGGTAAATTGATGATATATCTATTATCCACAAAAAATTTCCTTTAAGAAGCACACAAATTGTGCAAGCTTGATTATACAAAAGACTACTTTTGCACATCCACATTATCTTTCTGAGCACATGAGTGCTTTATTTTACTAAAAATTTGCTTGAGATTGGACAGAATTATTCACCTCTCGTTGATCTTGCTCCTGCGACGCTGCTCTGTAACCGAGTGCTTTGACCTTATAGCATTCGTCTTGTCACTGTTTTTCCCATCTGCCGCCACATAATACATACAACAGTATTATCGCAAGATTACAATCTCATGAAACAATCGATCTATACAAAATTGAGTTCGCCATAAAACAGCCCGCCCCTGATACCACTCAACGCAATCCCAACAGAAGGGTGGTGGGGCGGATCAAGATTGAGGCTTAAAGCAACACAAGAATAGTGCGCACCTTTGGTGTTATTGTTGGGTGGAGGGGCATCTTTCCTGGTGACAAAATCTTCGTACACATCTTCATCCTCCTCCTCCTGATGACCCTTTACAGATTTCATTTTTGCCTTATCTTCTTTCAAGTTTTCACACAGCTGGAAAAAAATGTAATCTTGAATAATTTAAGGGTTCGCAAAACTCATGGAAAGATTACAGCTTTTGTTGAATGTGAAATTGGGATTGGTTTGGAACTTCAGATTTTGGGGTCTTTCAAAAGCAAATAGCAGTGGTCACTGCTACTCCTACACCAGCTTTGTGGTTTGTAGGTGCGGTGGACATTGTCGAAAATGAGCTGGTATTTTGAGTTTTGCCTGCTTTAGTCTAAATAATTTCTCCTAAAAAAAAAGTCTAAATAATTTAATTAATATTTAAGTACATATCTGTCGATAGATAACGATGTGATAATTAAATGATTAATAATTTGATTGATAAATGATTTATATGATAAGATATATAATTTGAGTGATATATTGTAAAATCCGGGATTTTGTATAATCGGGATCATATCAGATTAATATCATAGTAATAATTAGAGTATGCTTGGGTAGAGTAATATTGGATATTATCTAATATTTGAGTTGATATAGAGATACCGTGATAAAAATAAGGCAAATGATAAAATTCCTAGAATTCGAAATTAATCAGTAGATATATATATATGCAAATTTCGAAATTTGTATGGGATAAAATATTTAAATTTCGAACAATATCGCGGATAGATCACGATTCGAGATAAAAGATTTAAGTCAGATTTTCTTCGCGATATCACTCGATCCCGATAGCAGCCAACCCCTATAAATAGGAGGGCCTTGTAGACTCGAAAATCACACCACATTGCACCCAAATTTTCGAAAATAGTGCCTAGTCTTCTTAGGAATTTTCGAGCACAGCGAAGCGCTGCCGCCGTCCAGCCAGAGAAGTAGGAATTTCGAAGAACCCTAGTTTTTCAAGAATTTAAGGTAATTGGGGTGTTTTAAATTTCGGTTTTATGCATTCGAAGGTTTCGCGTTTTGATTTTAAAAATTCGGTTGAACACCGTCTACGTTTTTAAATCTTGTTACGTTTTTACGTTGGCACTGTGAGGATTCCCTGAAAATGGGTGGAATTCCAACATATGGCCCTTAACAGTGGGATAGAACTGTTTTACGGCCTCGCCCCCTTAGAGGATCAAAACTTAGGGACTGATATCAGTAAACCATGAAAGGTGAAAAATCGCAGTGTTATTATGTTATGAATATGATGTTACGATTATGAAAAGCATGCTATGTTATGATTCGAAATTATTATAAAATGTTATGTGGTATTCAAATTCCCCCATTTACCGAGTATTTCTCAAAATACTCACCCCTTACAATCTTCCCCAGATAAATCCGAAGAACATGTTGAAGAAGAAGAATCTGAACAATTTTGGGGATGGTGAATTTTGCGATTTAGTTTAGTTATGTTATTCTTGTTTTTTTGAATTTTAGTACTTTCATGTATGATGCTTACGCATTAGTTATTTCAGTTGTAAAGACTTTGGTTTTTGAGATTATGATTAATAAACTGGTTTTCGGTTTATACTATGCTAAGAGGCTGGTTGTTTTCAATCGTGTGATTGTTAAACGACGCCGGTGTCAATCCCGAGTTTCGGAGCGTGACATTTTAGTGGTATCAGAGCCGCCAGGTTCATAATCCGAGTGGGAAAAATCGATTTTCAAAAAAAAAAAATTCGGAAAAATTTCGGCCAAACAGGCCCTTAACGCTCGCGCCGCTTCTCCGCCGATTCCGGCCGCTTCCGGTACTCTTTATTCGATCGGCGACCAGTTCCAGAATCGTCTCGACGAAACAAACAAAAGCCCTCAACCAATTTTGGATTTCGTGTTCGGGTGAAACCGGAATTTCGGATCTACGAATATGGCGTACGAACCCTAACGCCGAATCTTATTTCGTCCAATTACCCTACCAGACCTACTCCGATTTTCATTTAATTTTACCCAAACATTATACTATCCATGGGTAACTTTCCCCAACAATCAATTTTGAGATCGGATCAATCAATCGGGAACGCCCAAATTCAAGTGAGTTAACCGAGTTTTAGTGAATTCCGGCCAAATTAAGTAGCTTTCCGACCGATTCTGGCTGTGCCACCACCGGTTCTGTGATCCTGACCCCTTCACCGACACACGCCTTTGCTCCGACCATACTCCGGCGAGTCAACCCGGCGAGTCAACGAGTCAACCCACCAACATTATCCTTCTATTTTCGGAAATTTTCGAAAATATATATATATTTCGATACCCTGCTCTATTAGTTCTTGATATTTTATTTTGTCCTATTTGTGATATTATGAGCATTTCCTTTCTTTATTGATCCCGGAAATGGCTCGTATGCGTGTCACCGCTCGTAAGAAAGTAACCTCGATTACTCATAGGGAGTCAATTCCGTTAGACGATCATCGATCTCGCACGCACACTCAGGCTGTTATACGTTCGAACGAATTGGCCCTAAGGAACCATGAGAAGACTATCAGAAGGCTGAGAGCTAATAATTTCGAGAGGAGGCAACAAGTGGAAGACTTAACTACCAAACTGGAGGCAGCAGAGAAAAGAATTGACGAGGTCTTCCAAATGTTCGAGCTCACTAAGGAGCATAATTCCGAGCTTCGAGACTCGTTAGGCACAGCATTGGGTCAAGCCAAGCGGGCTAGGGAAGAAATGGAGAGGCGCACCGTGGAGCTAACTGAAGCACGACTTAAGGGTAAGGAGAGAATTGAAGAGTCCTGGAATGTGATCATGCAATTATCCGAGAATAACCAAAGGCTATCCAAGGAGGTAGACGAATGGAAAGCAAAGGAGAAGGAGCTCATCCAGAAAGATAAAGCAAACTGCGCGCATGCAAGGAATGAGTTGAATAACGCGATAGGAAAGATTATGACCCACATGGAAGAGATTGCTGAGTTGGAATCGGAGAATCAGAGCCTTCAGATGCAGCTTGCAGAGTTCTTAGACCCAGGGATGCCTGAGGATCCCGAGGAGGAAGAAGCCCCACCTGACATAGCCGAGGGAAATGGAGAGATATCAGATTAGAGCATCTTAGTGAACCGTTTTTAGTAGTTTATTTCCATTGTCGCTACGTTTTTATCCAGTACATTTATTTCATTAGATTGGTCAAGTACTTTTATTTCATTCAGATTGGTCGTGTTCATTTATTTTCTTGCTTGAGAAATAAATAAAATATTTTATTTGTTCCATTGATTTCAATTTACTTCTACGCAATCTATTGCATAAATCCTACTCGTACAAATTCTTAGAACTTGCGATTATAGGAAATGGCCGGCAGACCCCCCGAGGCTGAACCATAACCCGTGTTACGCTAATACCAACCGTGAAGGCGGACAGGAGAACGAGCAAGGGAATGGACCCCCGCCGGCAGTCAACTTAAGCCAAGCTGATCTTATGGCCATAGCCACTATTGTGGCGACAACACTACAAGGATTGGGAAATCAGAACGCCAATCAGCCACCACCACCCCCACCACCAAATGGAATCAAGTTCTACTATGAATCACTCCGCAAGAATAGGTGTCCAACCTTCAGTGAAGCCGCTGACCCTGAAGTTAGCCAGAGTTGGCTGAAAAGTGTAGAGACTCAACATCGCCTATTGAAAGTTCCTGAGGCACTGAAATTGGACGTGACTGTGTCGTTCCTGGAAGATAAAGCAGGAAAATGGTGGGAAGCAATCTCGCCAGCCATGACAGCTGCAAGACCAATGACTTGGCAGCGATTCCGAGAAGCCTTTCTGAAACAGTAATATCCAGCCGAGGTCAGACTGCAGAAACTGAGTGAGTTTGAAAACCTCACTCGAACTCCGGATACGTCGGTTGTGGAATACACTTCCAAGTTCATTGCCCTTGGATCTTATGCTCCGGCAATCATGACGGACGAAGTTTTGAATTGCACCGCTTCAAGAAGGGATTGAACAGCAGGATCCAATCAGCACTAGCAATCTACCAACCCGCGAATTTTTCAGATCTTATGGGTGCAGCTATCCGAGCTAAAACTGACATCCAGCGCAGAGAGAAGGAATTCAAGAACAAAAGGCCTATGAATAATCAGTCCTCACGCAACGATCAGACTTTCAAGAAGCCTAACCAGTCCGGTGAACCATCCAAAGGGCCTTCGCCTACCCCAAGCTACCAGGATATTAAGCCTTGCCCAACTTGTCACTTACGACACCTGGGGGAATGCCGAAGAAACATGGGAGTATGCTTCGGATGTGGGAAAGCGGGACACCGAATTGCCGAATGTCCTACTGCCGCCAACCAGGCAGCCGGGCCCAACAAGGGAACTGGACCAAATACAGGAGCTAACCCCAATAAGCCAAAGGAAGGCAAGCCTAACGCTAGGGTCTTTGCTATGACTCAAGAAGAGGTCGACGACGCAATAAAGTCGTTTCAGGTACCATCCTAATTCAAAAAGTGCCTGATTATGCGTTATTTGGTTGTAGTGCTACGCATTCCTTGGTATCTAAGAGATTTGCTAAGAAACTAAGACTTAAGCCGAATCACTAGCTGAAACTTTCGAATAACCACACCGAAAGAGAAGCCACGTGGGAGCTAGAAGAAAGGTTGAGAAACCAATACCCGTACCTCTTCATAGACCAAGTCAACCCAAGTTTCGAGGACAAAACTTCCCATAAGGAGGGTGGGATGTAAAACCCGGGATTTTGTACAATCGGGATCATATCAGATTAATATCATAGTAATAATTAGAGTATGCTTGGGTAGAGTAATATTGGATATTATCTAAGATTTGAGTTGATATAGAGATACCGTGATAAAAATCAGGCAAATGATAAAATCCCTAGAATTCGAAATTAATCAGTAGATATATATATATGCAAATTTCGAAATTTGTATGGGATAAAATATTTAAATTTCGAACAATATCGCGGATAGATCACGATTCGAGATAAAAGCTTTAAGTCAGATTTTCTTCGCGATATCACTCGATCCCGATAGCAGCCAACCCCTATAAATAGGAGGGCCTTGTAGACTCAAAAATCACACCACATTGCACCCAAATTTTCGAAAATAGTGCCTAGTCTTCTTAGGAATTTTCTAGCACAGCGAAGCGCTGCCGCCGTCCAGCCAGGGAAGTAGGAATTTCGAAGAATCCTAGTTTTTCAAGAATTTAAGGTAAGTGGGGTGTTTTAAATTTCGGTTTTATGCATTCGAAGGTTTCGTGTTTTGATTTTAAAAATTCGGTTGAACACCGTTTACGTTTTTAAATCTTGTTACGTTTTTACGTTGGCACTGTGAGGATTCCCTGAAAATGGGTGGAATTCCAACATATGGCCCTTAACAGTGGGATAGAACTGTTTATGGCCTCGCCCCCTTAGAGGATCAAAACTTAGGGACTGATATCAGTAAACCATGAAAGGTGAAAAAACGTAGTGTTATTATGTTATGAATATGATGTTACGATTATGAAAAGCATGCTATGTTATGATTCGAAATTGTTATAAAATGTTATGTGGTATTCAAATTCCCCCATTTACTGAGTATTTCTCAAAATACTCACCCTTACAATCTTCCCCAGATAAATCCGAAGAACATGTTGAAGAAAAAGAATCTGAACAATTTTGGGGATGATGAATTTTGCGATTTAGTTTAGTTATGTTATTCTTGTTTTTTTGAATTTTAGTACTTTCATGTATGATGCTTCCGCATTAGTTATTTCAGTTGTAAAGACTTTGGTTTTTGAGATTATGATTAATAAACTGGTTTTCGGTTTATACTATGCTACAAGGCTGGTTGTTTTCAATCGTGTGATTGTTAAACGATGCCGGTGTCAATCCCGAGTTTCGGGGCGTGGCATATATAATATCATGTGTGGTGTGAAATTAATGACATGGATAAAATCATGATAAATGTATTATCGACCAAAATACCCTTTTAATTAATATTTTATTTATTAAACCATTAATATTCTTTCCTCCCCCAAACCTAGAGGTCGTCTTCCGATAAATCATAGATCAATTGAAAACCTTCTCACTTCTCTTCGTCTGTGAAGACTGAAAGCTGTGGCGAGATCCATGAAACATCTTAATCGAAGAGGCCATAGGGTTCGCTTGAGCATGTTTTTCTGAGTTTAATTTTCTTTCCTTACAGGTGAGATCAGACATGACCATCAATGACTGCTTTTGTTATAATAATTTAGTCGTTTATCGCAGTAATATATAGAATAGACATGACCATTCCGTGAAATTGTGATGGAACTTGGATGAAGGTAAATGCAACATGCACCGTGGCCGCTCTTGTAAAGCATGACCACCATTTGTTGGTCAATCAAGCCAACACAATCTTACTGATGAACAATAACTACAATAAAAAATGCATCATTTTTTTTTTTTGGCAAGTTATGCGATCTAAAATCCAATTATTCACCACCTCTCGCTGGTTTCTGCTCGAATATAGAAGCCAAACATGGATTGATAAATAAACTAACACAACACCAGAAGCATTCGTGAATTGAAAAAAAAACAAATCAATCAAGTAAACTAAAAATGAGCACATTACGTTTGTTCTACACATGATCAATGAATTATACGCAGAGAATAGTATAATAACACCAATTTTACAGATTTCCCAGTAAAACTCACAGTCGAGCAAATTGAATAGCGTTGCCACCAACACCAGCGAAGGCATCAATAACAACATCGGCACCGGCACACCTCTGCGCGTGCCAGGCGGCGATCTCCTCCGGCGTCACGGAGAACCGCCCTTCTTCATCAATTTTGACAGGTCAAGGGCACACACGAACGCAGATCCTCCTGTCAACTTCAAAATTCTTCAGCACCGGTCAAGGGCAAGAGTGTACTGATGAAGAAATTAGGAAATACAGAAATGCAAATTTGATTTTATAAATCAGGGGTATTTAGGACATGACTCTGTACTGGAGTTGTGGGATAGATTTTATCCTTCTTCTGTGACTGGATCTCTTGTCCAACACACACAGTGAAAGCTGTCCCACAATTAGTCAATGTGAAGTTTATAAATCAAAGCAAACAAAACATTAATAATTTATCCACCCTTAATCCTACTAACCAAACTGGGCCTTACTGTCTGTTTGGATGTTTTAAATTTTAGATTCAGAAATAGAATTGAATTTGGAATTGGATTTAGAAATCCATGAACTGAAAATTTCATATTGTGTGTGGTTTGAAATTTAAAAATTGTATTTAGAATTCATTTCTTGTTTGGAAAAAATAAGATTTGAATTTGAAAATTAAAATTATACTATTTAAAACATATTATTCATAGTATTAAAAAATTGAAAATTAAAATTAAATTTATCATATAATTCTCTTATCATTTCAATTATATATTTGTGTTTTATAAACTACATAAACTCTTATTTAATTAATTACTGTTAATGAATACAAAATGAATTATTAAAATAAAATAATCAAACATAACATCTAAATATTCAAATTTAAATCTTACGAAATAAATTATTTTAAAATTAAATATTCAACAACATCCTATTTTTATAAATAAAAAATTAAGTTATTATTGAATAAAATTTTTTTAATATTCACGACAACTATAAGAATAGATATCAAAAATCAAATATATATAAAATAAAAAATAAATAAATTTGTCATTTAATCCAACCATAATATATAAAAATTATAAATTGAAAGTTCTGAAGCATTTTCGAAGATGCGTAGTTCTGTCTATTTTTTGAGTGATATATGCTGATCCAAATCCGATCTCCCTTGATCATATATTTTGAATATCATATCTAAAATAAATTCAAATCCAAAAGTTAGTTTTCTGTATATAGTGTTCGTTAAAAACTGCACAAATTATATGTACGAATGATATACCTACGATTTTTTCCCCATCTCACAATTTATTTACTTGAAAATGAGTGTTAATTAATTAGATAATCCTATCAACGGAAATAAAAATGGTCGAGAATAATTATCAAAAATAAAGAGAGGTAGTTGAACCGAAATTTTCAACAAATATACTTCTTATTTTATTTTAAATTTTTTTACGTATCTAACATTGAGACTACTTAATTATTTAAATTATAGTAGTTACCAGTTCAATTCAAAATATCATTACTAAAGAATATACAATTGGCAATGATATTCATATAATACAGTTTTGATGAAACGATATCTGTATTTTTATACATTATATTATAACTTACATCGTGCACTTGTGATTATTTTGAATTTAAACTTTTCAATAATTTTTTTTTAAAATCTATAATAGAAGAAAAGTTCGTTAAATCTATAATCAAAACCGACACAAAATATTTAAAAATTACAAATCAATTTGATTAAATATATCAATTTTTAAACGGCAAAAACTTGTGTGAGACGGTCTCACGGGTCATATTTGTGAGACAAATATCTTATTTGGATTATCCACGAAAAAGTAATAATTTTTATGGTAAGAGGATTACTTTTTATTGTGAATATGGGTAGGGTTGACGCGTCTCACAGATTAAGATCCGTGAGACGGTCTCACATGAGACTCACTCTTTTTAAACATATCAATACTATCTATACTATATTATTAATTGTGAGGACATAATAATAACTACCTAGAGAGGACACCAACTTTTTTTCTTAATTTTACCGTTATATGATACTAATTTTACATTTTTTTTTAAATTTCAACACACACTTTTATTTTTTTATTTTTTTTATTTCAACCATTCAAATATCAATTTAATTATTCTATAATTTGTCAAATTTCACTTTAATCTGTTAATAATGATAAGATTACATACATATATCGCGTCTGCAGAATAACTGGTTATTACGAAATATAAGGCGACATGGTTGAAACAGCAGACTCATTATTAATAACAAAAGGAAACAATCGTTAAAAACCAAAAAAAGAACAACAGTGTAAAATCGATAAATCATTTACAACTTTCTCCTCGTTTCCTCTTCGCCGCACTTCTTCTCTCCCAATCGCTTCCGCCAATCTTCCCCGCCTTCTCACATCTCTATTTATCGATTCAACCGAAAAACTTATCATGTGATTAAAAAGAGAAGTTTTGCAAGAAACATTTTGTTTCCTATTCAGGTATTTGTAATTATTTTATTTAAAAAAGTAAAAGAGAAATCTGCTCTGATTTGGTGTCGGAGAACAATTTTAATAGAAGCTCGAATTATTTGTTTGCTGTTTGTAGAGAATACTGTGTTGCTTTCTGGATATTATATATTTAAGTGCTATTTTTGTTACTAAGAAACTTGAAGTGGATCAGTTCTTGAATGTTCGTTCTTGCAAAGATAAGGCCTTGGCTTGGAGGCAAGCTATCCAGGTACATAATATTTATGTTTTGCTGTCTTTCATCTGTTTGTTGAACGTTCTCTATGAATTTTAGATGGTTACTTTTCACGAAATATACAAGTACGTGACTTTATGTGCTTTTGTCGGATAGGAGACTTTCGGTGCTTAGAGTTGTATTGAGCTAATATATCTGCGCTCTTAATATGCGTAAGTGGCAAAACAATCACGGATAAAAAAATATTACTAAATCTTTTCATTCTCTAATAATATGCATGGACATGTATTCTTTTTACATACATATTTTTGAGTCCCTCCACTCCAACTCAAACAAGCCATTTTACCACATCGCAGTTGAAGAATCAGTCTTTCTTATTTTTCTTAGTCAGCATACGCAATACATTCATAGTTTTAAATGAAATTGTTGTATCAAATTTTTTTCTTCCTTATTCTTCATGCCTTTGTCTTTATCATAGTTCATCATCGCTATCTGCTTTTTCTGTTTTCCTTTAATCTGCTGACTGCTGCTAACATCATCTACTATTTGTATTTGTTTTTCTTTATTATTTGATATCCCTATGGGGCAAGTCTCTCTCTCTGAACCTTTCCCTTGTAAGAGTAACAATCTTCTCATCTCCAATTTCAATTCTTGTCTTGATATCGTCATCTATTGTTTGTGTTCTATTATCTGTATTTCATATCTTGTGAGAGTAGCAATCTTTTGAGCATCCCCAATCTCAATCTCCGATGTCTCATCTACTAATGATGATAATGAAGAAATGTGAGCGTTTATTATCGATCCCTTTCTTTAGCTTATCCCTCTCGCAAGGACATAGGGATATTAGTAAGCATCTGGAATAAATAGAAGAAAATCGTGGAGCTTCATTCAAGCAGAATAAGGAATAGCCTGTCATTGACCTGCATATAAATAGTAATCATAGCAATTTATCATCGTATTGGCTCTTTTTGATAGTAATGCGCTCCCAGACGAGAACTTAGCGCTGTTCTGGTATGCTTGGGAAGAATTGTATGAGCTGGGATATTCTGTTCGAACACTAGAATCTTAACATTTGGTGGGAAACGAGGGATTTCTGATACCAATATTCAATTCGTTCGGTAAAATACTTAGAAGAGAGTGACGAGAAAGAGATTGGGCGCTTTCCCTAGAATTTCATATCCATATCAAAACATGGAAAACTAAACTAGCTTTACAAGGAACACAATATATGAACTTAAACTAAGTTTTAGGTATTTTTAATGGGCAAAAAGTTACATGGCTTTTTGTTTGTACAAATTGAGATAGAAAGAATACTCGAAACCAGAAAGATGCGTTAAAAAATCGAGCCATTCTTCATAGTAATGCAAAACTTGAGAAGTAGGGAGTAATACAAAGGAAAGAAGAGACCATAGTATGGGGTTATGCGAAAGTGGGCAAACGGCCAGAAACTTATTTTGGGAAAGTAGAAAGGCATTCATTCCAATGAACCTTAATCATCCAACCCCATGAAAATTAGAAACGAAAAAATCTTCAAGGCTTTGCTGTAAGTTGTTCTTTTCTTGCAGTGACGGTGGCTCCTGCGGGAGATGGAGCAGACAAAAGCAGATTTTGATGCGTCGGAGATAGAGTATGTCAGCTATGGTGGAGAGCACCACCTGCCCCTCATAATGGACTTGGTTGATCAGGAGCTGAGTGAACCCTATTCCATCTTCACTTACAGATACTTTGTCTATCTCTGGCCACAACTGTCTTTCCTCGTAAGCCGTGATATTAATTTATATCTCTCCTGCATTCATCGTATCAATTTCAGGAGATTTTTTTTTATTTTTATATCTGACTTAACTTGGTTGATTGGGGAATTTACTTGGATTATATTTGTCTATAGGCATTCCACAAAGGCAAATGCGTGGGGACAGTAGTGTGCAAGATGGGAGATCATCGCCATACTTTCAGAGGATACATAGCCATGCTTGTGGTTATCAATCCTTACCGAGGCAGAGGAATTGGTGTGTATTATTTCTGTATAGTTCATGTACACTACAACTTTTTTTCCCATTTACTTTTTACCAGCGATCTCAATATGTGATATAATTAAACCGAGTTGAGATGTCTAGGTGAAGATAGACAACTGATAACATATTGGATACTATTTTCTAGTTTCTTGATAACGATTTTATCCAAACTTCTGTCCTAAGATCGTTAATTTATAGCATATGAAGTTTGGTGCTTGATTTGGTTGGGACCATTACCCCTTTTTTATTTCCTTCTATCAAAGACACCAATGGGGTGTTGATTCCTAAGCAATACACTACTGAAAAGGTTTGATCAATCCAACTAATTTTTTTTTCGAAATGGAAAAATACCCTAATCAATAGATATTTTTTATTTTGGCAGCTACTGAACTTGTTACTAGATCAATTAAAGTGATGATGGAATCAGGTTGTGAAGAGGTATTCATATATATAAATTTTACGAACACGGCTTCTTAATTGATTGTGTAATAATATCTACTCTGGTTGTTGATGCAACAATCTCATTCCTGTATGTGTCTTTCTATAGGTGACATTAGAAGCAGAAGTTACAAATAAAGGAGCACTAGCGCTATATGGTCGTCTGGGATTTATTCGAGCGAAGAGGCTTTTCCGATATTACTTGAATGGGGTTGATGCTTTCAGGCTCAAGCTAATGTTTCCTCGCATGGACTCACCAAACTACCACGAGCCCACAAACACAACCGCCTTGACTGATCACGGAATGACACCTGAAGAAGATTCAGCTCACTAATGCAGCTCGAATCTCAAAGGCTGATATGGGAACTGAAGGTTGTACACGCTTGATATTTGTGTCTCGGCGTGCACGAACAAAATCTTCTTCTTCTATCCTTTTTTTAATGAAAAGGTACTTTGTGAAAAGTTTTTGTTATTTTCTTTTATATATGTCGTATCAGATATTTATCGCATTCCTTCGACAAATGTATAATTCAGTGTACCCTTGCTTTTATGAAGAATTCTTCCGTATAAGTTACCAGTTTAGTTTTGCATAAGAACTCTGAAAACCTCGAAGAAAACCAATTTACGTTTTATAATTCTAAATATATGAAGTCTCTAATCAGTTAGTCATACTCTAAAATTTGTACATCATATTTTCTTATTGTGGCGAGCTACTTTTTATGAACACACATATATTTTCATGAGAAAGGAAGGAAAAAATATTTCTGCCA
The DNA here is from genome assembly GCF_022965805.1 of Primulina eburnea. Classification (NCBI taxonomy): domain Eukaryota; kingdom Viridiplantae; phylum Streptophyta; class Magnoliopsida; order Lamiales; family Gesneriaceae; genus Primulina; species Primulina eburnea. The sequence continues at coordinate 65,396,824 of NC_133101.1, read as the reverse complement.
ATCTATTGAATTGTCGGAAGAAAATATTCAGAGATGCGGAAATGAGATAAAAACTTGAAAAATAATTTTATAAAAGAAAAAGTTCTCTCAAGTCAATTCTCAGTCATATGCAGGAATTGTTCAGATAGTTTAATTTTATTTTTTATATATATGAAAAGCGTAAAAAATCTAGAGATTATGTTAAAATTTTAAAATTAAAAAAAATGAATTTTTATAATAATTATCATGTGATTTCGAAAAAGAAAAATTATTTTTATGTTAAAATTGATTTGATCATTTAAAAATTAAAGTATAGATAAAAATTTAAAAAGTATATTATTAAAATCTAACCTAGGTTTTTATGATACATAGAATTAAATAAAAATGGAATGTTTTATCGACATAAGAAGATAGGTATTTTTTTATTTATCAAAAAATGATCATATTGTATTTCTATATTTATTGCCACTATTGTTCGAACTGGTGTAATTTTATTTTATTTTTTAAAAAGGGGAGTAAAAAATAATATAAATAAAATTATTAATACGCATATAAATTTTAAAAATTTAATCTGGAGTGAAAAAAAAGGCGAAAAATATGAATGAGGTGGGATGCCGGTCAGCCAGCTGAGACCAAGCCAAATTCCATCAACCTCACTTTCTTTGTACTGTACCCTCTTTCGCTGTAGAACCATCCCTCCACTCCACCATCAAAATTATCGCCCAGATTTTCTAGCAATCCCAAAAAATGATGAAAGCTTCGTTCAAAGCGAGATATGAGCCCGATAAGGCCTCCGCCGCCGTCACTGTCCACCGTTAACGCCGGCGATTTCAAGCTTCGTGCGTCCATGACCGATGCCACCGTGCTCAACGGCCCATGCTTGAACGGCTTAGCCTTAGCCGTCGAGAAACCTGGCTTCTTCATTGTCGACTACAACGTCCCTAAAAACGTAAGAGCGAATAAGTAGCTGCTCCTTTAACTATTTTGTATCTGGGCATTGTTTGCTGCGTAAGAAAGTAATTCACATGTTTGGAATTTTACATTGATAGTCATGGAATGAGATTTCAATTATCGCAGGATATTAGGTTTCAGTTTATGAATACGATTAGGGTGGCTGAGAAACCGTTGAACTTGACTTACATTCACAGCAAATGTGATGAACGGACGATAGTGGATGGATGTTTGGTGATTGATTCGGTCAATAAAGTTTCTGCTAATCATGTGCTTGCTACTGGCAATGCCAAGTTGAAGTATACTTATTTGCATGGAGGGTTGACGACTTTTGAGCCCAGCTACGATTTGGGGAAGAATGCTTGGGATTTTGCTATTTCGCGCAGGGTTTATGGTGATGACGTGTTTCGGGCTACATATCAGACCTCTAGCAAGAACTTGGGGCTTGAGTGGTCGCGGAGCTCTAAGTTGAACGGCTCATTTAAGGTATAAATTTATTGTTTCAATTAATGTCATCCGCTGGTTGTGTCGGAATGCAAACTTGGCAAAGCTCTATGCTCGATTAAATTGTGTCTTAGGACTTACTGGAAGAAAATTAAATGATGGTAATGGGTCTTGTGTTGACAATAATTGTTGGTGCTTATTGAAGTTAATATTAGAGCTCACGGATAGTAATATGCATCGTGTGAATCTAGATGACAAGAATGATTGACTGATCAGATGTGAATCAATGGATATAGGTCGAGAGGTGATGTGAAATGTTACTTGTAGCACATATGTTATTTCTTAACGAAAACCATTGCAAAACATGGTTAAAGATTTTAAGAATTTGAATGAAGACATCTTTGGTTCTACGTGTTTTTCTGGCTTAGTTTGTTCGTGCATAATGTGTTCATAGAACGCAATATGAATGATGCATATCTATCACCTATTGATCTTTGAAATAACTTTGTCATCGGGGAAAGGGTTCAAAGTAGTTGAGTCGTTTGTGTTTGAAATTGTTAAATTCAAATCAATATTTATCACAGCTATAGAGATGCTTGTGCTTCTGAAGACTGATACAGGTGGCCAGCTGTCACAAGTGCCTTTTCCATAGAATGTGAAATTTAGATACATGCTCTTTCTTTCTTCTTTTTTTAAAATATTATTTTAGATTAATGAAAGTTCCTATACGACCCTTGATAAAGTCGATTCTTTCACCCTTTTAGGGATTCTTTCTTAGTAGGAGAATTATAATAGCTCTTTGGCAAATAGAGGTGAGAATGCCACGCCATGAATCGCTTAACCTAAGTTGCCATGAAGGCCTATAAATCTTTTAAATATCTCCCCAACCCTATCAGGGGGAAATGAGTACTATGAGGAACACTACCTTGTCAGGAGTCATAGTATTATGGGTGAAGGAAATTCGTCACTATGCTTTAAAAATTCAAGTTCATGTGAGAAGATACAATCAATTGTTTTACAATTTATTACGCCGTGTGTGTGTAAATCGAAGATTAGTAGTATAAGCTCAGAATTAATATCTGAGGTAGGGATGTAAACGAACCAAACCGTTTGTGAGCTATTCGAAGCTCGATTCGATAAAAGCTCGTTTGAGCTCGTTTAATTAGGCTCGTTAAGATAAACAAACCAGACTCAAGCTTTACAGTATTCGGCTCGTTAGCTCGTGAACATGTTCGTTGGTAAATTCAAGAGTAATCTTTTAGATGAAAAAATAATAGTTTTGATATTTGATTTATTGATTTTGCATATTTTTTATGAAATATATAGAAAAATATATTAAATTTATTTATTATAATAAATTTATAAATTTTAATAAGAATAATATATTTTTCTTTAAATATATAATTTATTTTTTAATTAATTTAATGAAAATTTAAATGTATAATTCATATTTATTAAGCTTGTTTAGGCTCGATAAAGGCTTGAATAAGCTCGTGAGCTATGCATATATTCGTTAAATAAAGCTCGAGCTCGGCTCGATTATAAATGAACCAAGCTCAAACATTCAAGAGTTCGACTCGGCTCGACTCGATTACATCCTTAATCTGAGGCATATATGTATAAATGGCAACGTGTGAAGAAATATCTCAACATGAGAAATAATGGCACCAGAGTCTCAACTCTGTAACTATCCCTATTTATGATATAATGTTCAAGTTGTTTGAACTAAAAGCTCAACTGCTCAAGCTAATATGAGGGAAATAATCAATAGTATGCTTCAACATTAATCTGGCACAATGTACAAAATGCATGGATTTCTCAAGAGTACTGTCCAGGGAAGATCTTTCATGTTAATTACCTCAAAATCTTGCAGATTTCAGCATCTGTCAACTTGGCGGAAGAACGAAAAACACCCAAGCTGTGTGCTGAGACTGCCTGGGACTTCGAAATGTGATTTTCCTCTCTCATATGCTGCACGCGGTCAATATGGACAACTGATTTATAGATTAAAGAATAATTTTTCCTGACTTTCGTCATTGCCGTTATACTGTTCATCTTGAGGTTGTGCTGATTGACAATTTACAGCAAATTCTTCAGCTCTTTGATTCAGTTTGGATTCATGAGCATAAATTTTAGCATTTATCAGCTTCAATCAGATTGTGATTGAGTTTTTATTTGTCTGTGTCGCGTTATTAAAAACAAAAATTGTGCCCAGACTACAATTTTTTTTTGCTCCAGTTGGCTCCAAACCAATATAGGCCCATGAAGGTAGAGTCCCTTGTCCCTCTCTTCCAAACATTCTTTTGCAAAACCTTTCATATTATTCCATACAAAAATTCAATGATTACTGTACTGAAGAAAAAATCAACGATTAGTTTTTGTGAAAAAAAAATTCAGTGATTAGTTAATAAGTTAATACGATACAACTGTCAATATTTTTGAAGAGAGCTGACAAAATTCTCAAGAATTCGAGTGTTGTGGAATGTCGGTGTTTAATCAAATTTCGTGATAAATGCTATTCAATTTACAATCACATTTTATTCACATCTTTTTACGGGCTAAATAAATGAAAATAGGACCTGCACTAACATGAGCAAGAAGCTGCGACGGTCTTAATCTATATGGGAAATTGCAATTTTAGTGTGATAAGTAGGTCTATTTTTTGTTTCAATCTTGTAATTTATTGATTTGGATTTTTTCCTACGTGACTCATATAACAAAAATAAAATAATATATTATACACGTTAAAACTTATTTAAGCAAAAATAATTGGAAACAACAAGCATTTTTCTTCGAAATATCGAGTGTTGCTTTGTTTTATTCTTACTTTTTTGTTTAGATTTATTTTTGATATGTGTAATATAAATTTGTTCTTGTTACAATAACTTCATAAAAACAATATTCGAAAGAGTCGGTAACTTTTGACCAAAAAAGTCCAAGTTAATAAATTAAAAACAAAGATAAATTATATAACTAAAACACAAAACAAGCTGATTTACATAACTAAAATGGTAATTTTGCCAAATCTAAATTCTAAACCCCTACATTTAATTAAATAATTAATAAGTTATTACATTTATTGATTTATAATAATATCTTGACTTTGCCCTCACCAGAGTTACCCCCGCCTCGGCTTTTCTTTGATTTTTCCAGCAGTCTATCACAAAAGTTCCTCTCTCTCTGTCTCTATAGCTTCAACAATGGCTCACAGGACTGAGTTCGATTCTCTCCCTAATCAGATCTCTAAAGGTCCTTTCACCCTCGCATTCAACCGATTAGTCTAATTTTCTGATTTTATTTTCTACCTATATATCGTCTCTATCAGTTTTTTTTAACAGTTGTTTTTTATATTAATTTTTTGTTCTTTAGAGATTTTCTTGTACGTTGACGCGTAACCCTACATTAAAGCCACTGGTATGCTTCCTTCTGTGGCGTTATTATGGGTTTAGGGTTTTAATTTTTTATTGATGATTTTATATGATTTTTGTTTATTTTGTGATTAGTTTCTTATATGAGAAATAAAGGTGTAGTTTTTCTTGGTATATTCTAAATTTTTCGTTTTTAATGTTTTATTGCGGTGTTGATCTTTCACTGTTAACCTGCTGCTAAATTTTGGTTTACTTTTTGGGCAACTTCAGTACCTAAATATTATCAACTTTGGTTCTACTACCCTGTTTCCCAAAATACCCCTCAACCCCATTATTAAATAATTGAATTTTCTCTTTAAATTTAAAGGTCCATCATGTTTCCGTAAAATAAAATAAATCTTATATCTCTTTCACCGGAGTTATATCCATCGTATTTTACGAACTGCTTCTCACAGTCCAACCACACGATCGCAATCGATGGTTACCCACTCAGATTCCTTCAGCAGCACTTGGCACAACCCTAATTCGTTTTCTACTTTAGGGTGTACAGTAGAAGATAAAATTTTGAAAATAATATATGAGAAGGGCTAAGAGCAAAGATCTCTTTATTCAAACACAAACATTTATTATTACGTTGAAACCTCCTGTAGAGGAGGAGAAACTTGTTTAGCTACTTATAGTAGCCGAACATGAAAAACATATAAACTAGAAAGATAAATATTACAATTTATTTGTTGAAAGAAATGATGAAAATGTTCGATGATCTTCACTTCTTTCTTTCTTATTTATAGAAGGCTTCTTCGGATTTGAAACTCGATTCCAAATCTTAATAAGCTTTTATAGCTTGCCTTGGGACCATGTAGTGGTTGAGTGGTCTTTTAAAATGGTCCCTCTACTTTCTTGAATTGTCTTTTTCTAGATTATCAATCTAGAAATCAACTTCTCATCTTCTTTTATCTATCCGCAATACCAATAGAGAGTTTGTAAGATATCGGCGGTAATCTCATTCTTTTTTTCTTTGAAATGTAGGACTAGCCATTTAAAAGCTTCCCGCTGATCTCTCTTATACTTGATTCTTCTCTTTAAAACCTTTAGATATGTGAAATATATTTTCTTTACGTTTGTTTCTGGTGTTGTGTACTGGTTCTCGTTTACCCTTATTTATAATATAAATTTTTGGTCCAGTTCTCTTGTCCGAGAAATTCGATCTTCCTTGTAGCAATGACTGTATTCTTTTCTGATAGAACCAGTCCTTCTTTTTTACAGACATTGGAGAAAATCTCCAAATGTTTAACATGTTCATCCATATTCTTAGATGTTATTAAAACATCATCAATATAAACAAACATAAACTTAAAATAATCTTTAAAAAGATTATCCATCTTTCTTTGATATATCTGAGGTGAATTAGCCAATTCTACCACTTCCCAGATATAATGTCCTTGTGGTGTGGAAAAAGATGTGAACTTCTTGCTTTCTTCCTGCATCCGAATTTGATAGAATCCGGACTTACAATCAAACTTAGAGAATATCTTAGCATTTTGTATGCAACTAATTAGATGATTTCTACTAGATATGAAATACCAATCAAACTCTAGAATTTTATTAATTTCTTGGTAATTAATAACCAATCTGGGTTTTCCTCGTATTATTTTACCATGATTTCTTACCAGAAAACCTGGACTGCTATATGGTGACATTCATGCTTTGATTAAGCCAAGGCCCAAATGTTCCTTGATTATAATCTGCATATCCTTCTGATAAATTATATTCATTGGAATAAGCTTGCAGCGGACAAATTCATACTATTTGCCTTCCTTAATTTTAAGGCAAGCTTTAAGTTGATTTCTGTCCCACCATGCCAAGGGATCTTCATTATAATTTTCTTTGATCCTCTTCTTGACATCTTCCAGTGATACCTTGGATTCAAACTCTACTTCATTCGTATGTAGAGTTATCTTAAGGCATTCTATATCTTCTGGTTAGAGTTTTTTATCTGCTCTTAACTGGAGCATTGTTTCTCCAAATCGTCTTGAATACTTCATTTTTGGGTTTAGAATTTTTCTTTCATCACCACGCTTGCTGCGAAATTGGAGTGGCAATTTTCTGTAAAATGCCTTTCGTAGTCTCTGGACTATGATTTTGTAATCACATAGTGTTGTGAATACTAATCTTCTAGTCTCATTTTCTTGAGTATAGGACTTGAACATTTGTAGGAAATTATTTTCCAACAATATGTCAGCTCCTGTATAATGAAAATAAATTGGTGGTGTTTTTACCTTGTACCAAGGTGATGGTCCAGCACCAACAATCATAATTTCAATCATCTTAATCCTTTTACATAAGATTAAGATTCTTCTGGAAAAATCTCTTCCAGCAATCTTTGGTAATTCTTCTTCCAAATTATTTGGAAAAACTCTTCGTTTTGCTGTACAGATTCCAGCACCTGAATCAATATAAACAGCAAAATATTCTGCTTTATGTTTTCATATAACATTCCTACTGGAATGTATATAGAGAATGGACTTGTGGTCATTGGATTTTCCATATCTTATCCTCTGTCATAAACTCCTTTCCATACTCTAGACGTTTCAGAGGTTTGTGTTCCTCGAGAAACTCTAGTCCAAGAATCAGTCCATCTGATTCTTTCCCTGGAATTTCTTGGATATGGACTTCCAATTCTCCGATATTAATAAGTTCTTGGTAAGTTCCTATCGTAGGTTGTTCCAGATAGTAGATGGTATTACAAGGAAATTGATTCCCTTGTTTTGTAATATCAGACACTATTTCTACTTCTTTCCACCCTTCTGGACATCTAAGTTTTCCTATTGTAGAAAAACTTTTCAGCTCCTATTGGGTTTCTATGACAGGCGTTTTTCCCCACCTGTAACTTGTAATTCTAACTCCTTGAAAAGATAGTTTCTTGATTCCAATCTAAGACTTTGATTTCTTTGTAAAATCGGTTTGTCTTGTATTTGGATATCTGTTTCCTGTATTAAAGGAAACTCAATTCTTTCTGGATAAATTGCCTGAGCAACTTTTCCAAATATCTCATGTATTTCAATGAACTCATTTCTAATAAACAACTCTGAATGATGTATATTAGATAGAGCATATGAAATCTGATAAGTAATAGAATACGGTCTATTACCTTCTTTCATCATCTTTTTCTCCTTGAAATTCTGATGTAATGTCAAGGCTCGGCTAAAATCTCGATCCACCAGGTTGTGGGCTATCTTTGGATAGATTACTCCTACAATTTTTCCTGCACAGAGATTTCCTGAGATTGTTCCCAGTACTGAATCTTGAAGGTTCCTCATTCTTTTATCGCATATAGCAATATCAATGGCTAAATCAATTCCTTCTTTGAAAGTAGCCTTTATCATAATCTGGATTGCTCCAATATGAATCCAGGACATAGTCCTTGCTACTTCTCTCTTGAGTTTTTGTAGTTCCTCTTTAATTTATTCAGAAGGAATTAACTGCATCCCAAGTAAGTTCCATTGGGATTGTTATTTCCCTTCTAGATACTTTATATATTAGATGATGCTTTCTGTTTCTTAGGCCAAGACTTCATAAGAATTTTTGTACATGTCCTGCAGAGAATCCTTGATATCTCTGTAGACTAGGATTTTCTCTCATAATCCTTTAGACCATATTATGAGATGTGGTTGTCTAGCTGAAAAACCTAGACAAGTCTTCATGTGTTTTGTGTCGAAACACCTCGTCCCCAGTCAGATTCCGATTCTGTTCCATCAAATTCTTCCTGACTTAAGAGTTCTTCTTCTTCATATATACTTTCATCTGAGACAATGTCCTCAAATCGGTATACCTAAATAAGATTTTGGTAATAAACCGCTTCTTCGATATCCGGAGTTGGATCGAAATGTTTAATAAAGTTTATTTTAAATCGTTTTTCAGCTGCTTTTGTTAATAAATCTTTGATTGCATGAAAATTAAATGTGATTAGAGTAACCAGTCCTCACATCGAATGTGATTTAAGCTCCAACACTAACCTTGAAAATTTATTAAATATATTTCCTAATTAAGCAAACTGCACCTAGCTCGGGATAACTTATTGAAATGGCAAATAGCAAGTACGAGTACGTGAAGTTATATGAGCTGGAGGATGAAGTCATGCCGCCTAATATCATTGTAGTTCGTGTTGACGGCAGAAATTTCTCCAGGTATGTCATCAGTATCCAGTAAAATTTATACAGAAATATTTAGAGATTGTGCTGCTCCTGATATTCAAGTAGATTTTCTGAAGCTCACGAGTTTGTGAAGCCAAGTTGTAAGAAAGCATTGGAGTTGATGAATGAGTGTGCCGGAGTTGTTTTAGAGCACTTCCCAGATATAATTTTCTCCTATGGTTACAGTGATGAATTCAGGTTAAGAATCGAGTTGTTCTGGAAACTTAATTGTTCAGTGTTGGATTTTAATATTGTTGGGTAATCCATTGCTCTTTGGTTTCAGTTTTGTATTCAAGAAGGAAACCAAGTTTTATCAACGACGGGCCAGGTTGGTGCCTATTTCTATTGTATCTACGTGTCAAATCAATTTCTCTGTTAAAAAGATTTTATTGTCAACTTTGTGGTAGGTGTTGAATCTTAATTTGAAAGCATGTTTAATTCCAATTATTTTGGTTATTATATAATATATAATGTTGCTGAAGTTACTAAATGTCCCATTTAGAGTTGTTGGCATCTCATGGGTTTTGGATTAACTAGCGTTTCTTCACGAGTCTTACGTGGTATTTATGACTGATTCTTTATATTTTTTAAATGATGTTTTTTTTTAAATTTTATATGATATTGATGTGAGATGTGGTTTTATGCATTTATACGGTATGTTCGAGACGTGCACGAGATTATGGCATTCATGCCTTTGTATTTTGAGCCTTATTGTCTGTTTGATGGAATATGCATTTGTGAGGATCTACTTGAATTATTTTACAATGTGATTATGTATGGAGGGGTACACTGGCCGGGTCTTTGTATTCCCTCGATGATGTCTAGCTAGTCTTACATAATCTGTGGTGCACTGGCTGGGTAGTATGAGCCTTTGTGCGCGTCATATTTCGACCCGATGAGCATTCATATTTGTTTGTGTGTGATTCATGATCATCATGTCATGATATGTATGAATAGATTGTAATTATGTCTGTGTATGTCATGATAAGTATGTGGCTACGTGTTCACTCAGTTCGAGGAATCTAGTAGGAAACACATTGAGTTCTTTTTAGGCGAATCTTTCCAGGTCATGATGCTGGGTACAAATATGTAGAGGTTACTGAAGTTGTTGGAGATCATAATGGTGATGAGTGATGGAATGTGAATCAAACTTTAGACTTTTAGTTCATGTTTAGGGCCTTGGTTGAAATATGGATATTGGTTATGAGAGTTTGATATTTTAGATTATTAATATGTTTATTTTATGTCATGCCAAAGAGATTGTCTTTGTGCAACTTATGTCTTTATGATTTATTTAGTTTTGTTTGCGAACCAGTTGATTAATAATTATTTATTTTTAAAATGTCTAAAATGATTATGATGATGTATGGGATGTTAGGAAAAAAATAACACCAGTGGGATAGACTCATTGTAGAAACAAACAGATTTTCAAATGACAACTTGGTTAATAAATCGTTTCCACGCGTGCTTTCCCTAGTGTGAGACCAAAGGGCCGTACATAAAATTTTTGCATTGTTCTCACCAAGGGTGCCGAAAGGAAGTTTATCCCGCATGGTTACTTTCTTTGTAGATGCCATTTTAATGTCAATTGTTCCTTAGTACTTGCCTGATTCATTGTTGGAATGATATAATTTTTACATCATTATGCAACTTCAAGAACATTGGCCTCCTTTTCTCTCATTCTATGCTTGCAAGCAGTCTGCGCCAATAGTGGCATTAGAAACTGATGTTCTGCTTTAAGTGACTATTTAACAAACCTGTGCTTAAATGCAATAAAGATTTGAACACGAAGATCAGTTGCTTGATATTTTGGGATACATGATATTCCTGTTTTATTATACTCATGTGCATCCCTTCATACACATTGTTGAAAAATTGAATGTCGGTTTATGTAAGCCACAACTCACTTTAAGCTATAAATTTTTCCCCTGGATTGTCCCATGGCTTTAGGCGTAAAACATATGTCTCCATTGTTGACACAATGATCTGTACTTTTTGATTTTTATTATCTTGTATTTTACTAATTATGAAAGAGAAGTGCGATAACCAACTACGCTGCTTCCCTATTCAACATCAATTGGATTTATTTTTCTGAATGTAAATGTCTTTGCAGCAAAATCCTTTCCCTTGTTGCGTCGTTCTTTACATCTGTTTATGTCACTAAGTGGAAAGAAGTTTTTCCTGAAAAGGATTTGAGATATTCTCCTTCATTTCGAGCACGTGTTATTTTATGTGCATCTGTGGAGGTTCTTCAAGCATATCTTGCATGGAGACAAAATGAATGTAAGCCATAAATGGTATTTAATTTTTAATATGGGGAGGGGTTTTGCATTGATTACTTGAGACTCGTTTTTTGTTTGGCAGGCCATCTAAGTAACCAGTATAATACTTGTCTATGGCAGTTGATTAAGTGTGGAAAACCTGGAAAGGAAGCACAAGAAATGCTTGAGGTGAATTTTAGTGTTCTAATAACCTATATATTTATCCACCTCTTTAAATCAGTGCCTGAGGTGACAAAAGTAATTTTCTGGTAAAATTTTTGAGCTAGTGCAGGGCTCTTGTATAAAAGTTTTTGTGGTTCTTGGGCTCATCAGGGGTAATTGATCAATGACAATGAGGCTTTTTCACTTGTTTTTAATTTTTTCAGTTCATGATGACATTTTATTTCTCATAGAATGTAAATTATAACTGGCCTATTTGGGTTTAATTTAATTGACTCGTCAAATTGCACGTTACTGTGAAAAAGCAAGCAACTACATACAAGGTTTTTGTAGATTAGGCTCGTCTTTTAAATAAAATATTCTGATATTATTTAATATGGTAGTCAAATCTTTTAAGTTTAGTAGGAGAATATCATTAATTTCTGCGTCTTAGGGATTGTTTATTCATTGTTTGGTATATATATAGTTGTACTTTATTAAAAGAAAATATAACAAGAAATATATTTTTTTCCACTTTCTACATGGTATCAGAGCCTGCCACAATTAGGGTTTCAGTGATGCTACATGTATATCCATATTTGTACATCAATTTGTACAACACAAAGAACAATTCGAAAATTCAATTTGTCAAAATTTCACTATATATTGAATACAAAATCTCACGATATAACAATAAAATTTCGTGATATAATATTTGTAAATATCGCTGTAATGACAATAAAATTTCGTGATATAATATTTGTAAATATCGCTGTAATGATATATTGGTTGTACCTTTAGTATTATTCTTAGGGTCTAGGGTTTCTACTAGGGCTGCAAACGAACCGAACATGTTCGCGAGTTTTTCGAACCGGCTCGATAAATATTCGATTCATATTCGAACTTATCGAATTTGAGCCGAACTCGAACACGTTCGAACTTTTTTTCGAGCCGAACTCGAGCTCAAATTATTTTGTTCGATAGCTCGCGAACCTTAATATTTTATTAATATAATATAATTATATATATATATATATATATATATATATATATATAGCTCGAAATATTCGAACTTCATTTCGAGCCGAGCTCGAGCCCAAATATTTGAAATTATCGAACTTCGAATCGAGCTCGAACTCGAATATATCTATTTCGAGCCGAATTCGAGACTGACTTTTTTACTATTATTCGGCTCGATTCGGTTCGTTTGCACCCCTAGTTTCTACGGTGTGCCGCCGCCCACCCGCCTCGTCTGTCGAGTCTAAACCCTTGCCGCCACTGTCGCCCAATTTTTTGCTACTCTAGTTGCCGCTCACAATTTTTTTCACACAACCATAGCTTTCTCCAGGTCACACATCTCTGCTATGCGCAACCCTAGCCGCCACCGTATTTTTTTCGAGCTGCTCCTGCAAGAACCCTAGCTTCCACGTACGTCTCTTAGCCGAAATCCGATGTGAAGAAATCCGTCGCAACGTTATGCTTCCTGATGATATTGCTCCTCCCCAAACTCTTACATCTCGGCCCTTGCCTCCACTAAAACACCTTTGGGCTGCCGTCAAGGCAAATGACCTTGGTGCGATTACTGCAATCGTCCCGGTCACACTGAAGACAAATGCTGGGAGATTCACGGCAAACTGACGGTCATGCAGCTAAAGAAACGGCGTGGCCTTCAAGCTGAAAAATATACCCAAGTACAGGGCAGGCCCTTGGTTTCTCAGCGTATTTTCTAAGGATGAGATTGAACTAATTGAACAATATTGTTGTTTCCTCTAAGATGTCTCTGAATAACACTCCCGCTGCCCCTGGTGCATCGTGTTCGGTCGCCCGCACTGGTGATATCCACTATGTTCTTAGTTCTTAAGTTTCTTATTGGTGGACTGTGGATTTTGGAGCTTCTGATCACATGGCTGGGGATTTCAGCTTGTTTTCCCCCTATACTCCCTGTTCTACTCCTATTATTACTATTAAAATAGCCGATGGATCCTTAAACTACTGTTACCGGGATTCCAATATCTCAAAATATTGTCTAACGTTCTGTGTTTCATGTTTCTTCTTTGACATGTAATTTAATTTCCTTTAGCAAATTTATTTGTGATAACCGGTATGTTGCTAAATTCCTTCTTTTCTCGCGTCAATTCTAGGTCCTACCATCGGGGAAGATGATTGGCAGTGCTAGGATTCACAATGGTCTCTACTACCTTGAGAATACTTTGTCTTCAAGTCAACTAAGTATGTCCTATATTGTGTCTGCTTCTGATTCTAGTATTAGGAAAATTATGTTGTGGCATTATCGTCTTGGCCACTCTAGTTTTGCTCATTTGTAACAATTGTTTCCTCCTTTATTTGATAATAATATTCTTCATTTACTTGTGAATCGTGTCAATTGTCTAAGAATAGTCGTTCTACTTTTGCTCCAAAACCATATATACACCATATGCTCTGTTCGTTTTGATTCGCAGTTATATTTGGGGTCCTCACCAGTTACTATGTCTCACGGTAAACATTGGTTCATCACGTTCATTAATGATCACAATAAATATGATGCGTACAAATTTTTTAAAGAGTTCCATAAGACGATCCAAACTCAATTTCATTCTCAGATCCGCACCCTTCGTACCTATAGTGGTAAATAATACTTCAATGCACTTCTTGGTGACTATCTTTTAAACAATGGAATATTGCACCAAAGCTCTCTTGTCGACGCTCCACAATAGAATGGTGTCTCAAAATGAAAAAATCGTCATCTTTTGGAGGTTGCTCGTGCTCACATGTGCACTAGCCATGTTCTTGAGTATCTGTGGGGGGATGCCATATTAACAGCCACCTATCTCATAAACCGTTTACCCAGTCGACCCCTCAACTTTAAGACACCTTTATCTACTCTCACTTACCATTTCCCTCATATCTCCCACTCTCACCGTTCGCTTAGAACCTACGGGTTCACCCTGTTTGTCCATAGTCATAATTCCAACCATGATATGCTTGACCCTCGGGCTGTCAAAACTGTTTTCGTTGGGTATTTTCTTATTTAGGAGGGTTATTGGTGCTATTGCCCTATAACCAAACGCCTCGTGTGTCTCGAGATGTTATTTTTTGAACATGCCTCTTATTTCTTTCCAACTACACTTGGGGGTGAACTCTAATAAAGTTTGTTAGGATATTCCACCTCTCCTCGGCATTAACTTAGACACTGATGTCACTATTCTTCGCAATCTTCTCTGAACCAATATTAGACACATGGGGATAATCAATTCCTCAACCAGAACTACAAGTTTACTCCAGGCAAAAAAATCTCAAGGAATATCGATGTTGTGAATCCTACCCAGTACCCACTATCATGAACCCGAACCGATGGTGGATGCTCATTCAGGTATTTCCCATTCTCTTGAGTTGCATATAGCAGTAAAAGAAAGGTGCAAGTTCTTGTACTCAACATCCCATAGCAAAATTTGGTTGCCAGGGGATTGACCCAAACCTATGGAATAGACTACACCAAAACTTTACTCCAGTTGCAAAACTCAATACTGTAAGAATACCACTCTCTATAGCAGCTAATCTTGATTGGCCTTTCCATCAGTTTGATATAAAAATTGTCTTCCTTAATGGGGATCTTGAAGTGGAAGTCTGTATGAGCCAACCATTAGGATTTGAAAAAAAAAGGACAAACAAGTTGTATGCAGACTCCACAAGTCTCTAAATGGATTGAAGCAGTCTCCAAAAGCTTGGTTCGACAGATTTTCTAGGGTTGTAAAAGGCCTTGGATCTATGCAGGGACAAGCAGACCATACATTGTTCATTAAACACTCAAAAAAGTAAAATTATCATTCTCATAATGTATGTTGATGGTATAATAGTCACATGGGATAATCATAGTTGTCAAAGGCGAGCGCCTCTCGCCTCAAGGCGAGAGGCGCCACCAGGCGTGGGCGTTGCGCCTGGGGCCGTCCCAGGCGCAACGATTCCCAAAGGCTCGCCCAGGCGCGCGCCTGGGCTTGCCTTGGAAAGACTCTCGAGTGCGCCTTAGGCGCGCCTGAGTTGCTTTTTTTTTAAAAACAAATTCAGTAACAGAGAAGTTGCATTTTGAAAATACAACTTCTCAGTTTTTTTTAATAGTAACTTAAAATGTAAAAGCCCAAACAACCCCAAACGTAACTTCTCAGGATGATTGAAGAATTTTAATTGTGTTACTTATTGTTATGAACTTATTAATTATTTGTTGTTTTGTGTGATATTGTGACTAATTATTTCATATTTTAATATATTATTATAAGCTAAATATATTTTTAAAAAAAAATTAAAAATGTGCGCCTTGCTTCAGTAAGAGGCGCGCCTCGCCTCGCGCCTCGCGCCTCAGGCTCCAGAGCCTTTATGCACCTCGGTGCGCCTTGCGCCCTTGACAACTATGGATAATAACAAAGAAATGGAGAATATCAGCAGGTATGGCAAATGAGTTTGAAGTCAGGATCTAGGTGAGCTGAAATATTTTCTATGGACGGAGATAGCAAGAGCAAGAAAGGTATCTCGGTTTTTCAAGAAAATAGACATTAGATCTTTTAGAAGAAACTGATATGTTGGATTGCAAGCCAAGCAAAACGCCAATCGAGCTTGAACAAAGGAAAGAATTTTGAGGGAGCATCAGAGGCAGATATCAACGTCTCGTTGGGAAACTCATCTAAGTAGCCCATACTCATCCAAATATTGCCTTTGCTGTCAGCTTGGTGAGTTAGTATATGCATTATGTCAAGGTCACCTTAAGGTTGTATATAGAATCTTAAGGTACTTGAAACAAACCCCTATGAGAGGACTTTTCTTTGCAAAGAAAGATGATTGAAGTGTGCATGCATTCACTGATGCAGATTGAGCAGGTTCCATAACTGATCGAAAGTCAACCTTATGATATTGTACATTTGTTTGTGGAAATCTAGTAACTTGGCGTAGTAAGAAACAATCAGTTGTTGCTAGAAGTATCTAAGAAACAGAGTTTAGAACTATGGCTCATGGAGTGTGCGAACTAATCTTGATAAAAAGAGTAATGAATGATCTTAGAATGCACTATGGTGATCCTATACAACTTTATTGTGACAACCAATCAACCATCAGCGTTGCTCACAATACAGTTCATCTTGATTGAAGTCATCGAACCAAGCATGTTAAAGTTTATCGACACTTCATTAAAGATAAGTTAGATGCAAATATTATCAGTATTGAATATGTGCCTACTAATCATCTACTGGCCGATCTCCTTTCAAAATGACTGTCAGAAAAAACTCATTAATTTCTTGTTGGCAATCTTGGTTTAATTAACATCTATAGCCAAGCTTGAGGGGGAGTGTAGATTAGGATCAGGTCTTGTAAATAAAATATTCTGATTTCATTTAATATGTTAGTCAAATCTTTTAAGTTTGGTAGGCCAGTCTTTGGGATTCTCTATTCATTGTTTTGTATATATAGGTGTACATTATTCACATAAAATATATACAAGAAATATATTTTTCCCACTTTCTACAGTTTTGATTTGGGAGTAAATTTTCGTATAGTGCTCCTGAGCCTACTGTTTCAGTAGATAAATGAAAGTGCTGAACTGGCTAAATCTTTCCACGGCTTTGGCTTGTTGATAATGCTTTCATCAATTCAATATTTTATTTTCTTTTTTCCATATGGGGTGGGGGTTGCTTGTTCCAAATAGTGTTTCTTCATGTCAAAAGCTTGCTGTATTTCATATTTATGATGGATTGGAAGTGAACTAGAATCTATTTTCTTACAGGTTTGTATTTCCTATTATTTCGTTGAATTCCATGAATCACGGTGCTTTAATTGACATTTCTTGAGGTTTATCTTAATTGTTTTTCATAGGGATCTCATAAGCAAGACAAAAATGAGTTGCTTTACCAATGCTTTAATATCAACTATAAGAAAAGCATTCCACAGATATTTCGCCAAGGAACATGTGTTCTCAAGACAGAGGTATATCCTTATACATGGTTGCAAAGCAGTTGCTTATGGATTTCTGATGGCCTAGTTTAGAATTGGGGTGCAATCAACATAGCTTCTGATCCAAAATTGCTTCTGATCCAAAATTGTTTGTTTGTTGATGTCTGTTGAATTAATCAATTTTATCTTTTTTGTCCATACATGCACAAACACGCTAATTGGTATTCTTTATAAAGTGCTAATTGCAAAATCAAAACTCGCCTAAAATATTTATCCTCTTGTTACGTAGGTTGAAGTTTGTGTGAAATACAAAGATGATTGCTATCCCATAAAAAGATCCAAAAGGAGGGTCACAATAGTTCACGTGGAAAACATTGCATCGAGACGGTTCTGGAATGATCAGTTGTATCTTTTGAAGGAGCTAGGTCATTTCTCTAAAGATGTTAATAAAACCAAAACTGAGTATCTCAAGTCTTTTCAGTACGAGAGCAGGTTGTTGTTGTCCACTTGGATTGTTATTCGTATTGATGGTTGCCATTTTCATAGGTATGACTGCTTATGCTTATTTTATAATTCTTTTTTCATCATGGCATCGAGGGTTGTTAATTCTAGAGATGGTATTTTCTTGGTGATGAATATTGGTACACAAATCTGGGAGTCCAATCGTTCCGGTTAAGTGCTCAAGTTACTCAGAATATTAATGTAAAAGATCATGGAAGTTTTCTTTATTTTTTCATATTTTTTCAATATATATCTTTGGATGAATGATCCTAAATTGGTGTAATCCTAAATTGGTGTACTTTTAGTTAATAGAAGTAGTACTGTAGTTTTTGGCTGAGAAATGGTTGGAAAATTATATAGGCTGAAGCGTGAAACCAAATTTGAAAATAAGTAGAAAGACAATAAGAGAAATACACGACTCTGCTGATAATTAATTTCTTGATCTAGTTATGGTGTTGTAATTTGTCTGAATGGTTTTAAATTCTAAATTTTCATACGGTGTTGTAGGTTTTCTGAAGTTCATAAATTTGAGAAGCCAAATGATGATGCAGCTCTCAACCTCATGAATTCATGTGCAGTCGGCGTGCTAGAAGAGTTTTATGATATTGTCTTCTCTTATGGGGTTAGTGATGAGTACAGGTATTCGATCAGCTTCCACACCATATTACCGTTCTTATATGTGAATTTTTTTACTTGTGCCTGACGGTCTTGGTAACCCACAGCTTTGTTTTGAAGAAAGAGTCCCAACTATATGGAAGGCGTGCTAGGTATCACTCCCATATGAAAATAATCATCACTGCTAGCAGTTGGCAAGGACCTTTATGACCTTTTTGGTTCCTTGCCTCAGTGCTGAGAAGAGTTTTTATAAAGAGGCAACCATATTAACAGTTGACTAAATCACCTTAAAGACTCAATTGTACATTCACTGCTACTTTTATTTCGTGTTATGTTGCAGTGAAATAGTTTCCGCAATAGTATCTTATTTTTCATCGATGTACATCATGAAATGGAAGAATTTCTTCCCTCATAAAGAGATGATGTACGCACCATATTTTGACGGCCGCTATCTGCTACCCCTCCTCTCAAATCCTTCGAGATTATCTAGCATGGAGACAAGTTGATTGTGAGTTTTCTTATTTAATTTTTCTACTCGGTTGGAGGGATATCGGCCGGTGATATCTACACAGCGCTGCTTCAGTGGCTGTGATATAACTAGAAATAAAAATATCCGAAGATGTTTCAAACTAAAGTTACAAGAATTTGCAGGCCACATCAACAATCAGTACAATACGTGTTTCTGGATGCTTGTGAAGTCTGGAAAGACGAAAAGCGCAGCTCAAACTTATTTGAAGGTGCTTGCTTCTTTTCTGTCTTCTTTCTAGATTAACACAGGGTTGGTCTCCTGTTGAGTTTCAAGGGATAGATACATCATGCCTCCTATAGTATCTTGCAAATTTTTTGCAACAATTCAGTACGACATTCTTTGTAAAATTGACTAAATATTTGTCTTGTCCATATATTTTTGACCTTTATGTGTTTATAATATAAATAGTGACGATCATTTGAATTATTACCAAGTTTTAAGTGTTTGTCTGTTTGAGTTCCAGATTATCATTCTTAATTTGCTAATCTGCAGGGTACTCAAATTCAAGATAAAAAAGAACTTCTAGCTCAGTTATCCGGTACTACCGATTATTACAACAAATTACCACCAATGTTCCGCCTGGGTTCATCTGTTTACCGCAATAAGGTACACTTCCTGCTTCTTCAGGGAATGGCTTAAATGTATTATTTTTAAACTTGAAAAGCATTTGGGACTAACATTTTCGTTAAAGGGAGTTGAAAATTGATCACTTGATCAATGACAATCATGAAGATAAGGTATGAAAATTTGGAACTTTTATTTTTCTTTTTCGCAGGAAGAGAAGAAAATCGTTGGCGATGAAGAAGAAGGGGGTAGTATTGATAAAATATGCGAAAAAGTTGTCATTGAATATTGCAATATAATAGAGCCAAGCTTTTGGGAAGCACATTCTGCCACGATTCAGATCAATGGCTAACTCACTGTACCTATCTTATTAAAGTTGAAATATTCTCAATTAATTGGTGAAGCCACCGGTAGAACGTCGGAATTATCCTTTTCAATTTTGTTGTTTTTTTTTTCTGCGAGGGTGTTATGTTGTCAATTTCATAAATTTATTTTATTTTCTTTTTTAACTATAAAGCCATTTTCTTACTTCTCGACGGTTTCCATTTTCCCCAACATTTTTTCTTCGTTTGTGGTATGATGAATTAAATCCTATTTTCCTAACATTCTTCTAATTTTTTAAATCGTTTTTCAGCAGCTTCCTTAAATAAATCTTTTTAAAAAATATTTTGTTGTAAAGAAAATAATAAAAATTGCATTTTGTTTCGCTGTGGATAGAAAAATATTGCATAAATGATTTAAAAATATATATTTTTTATTTGTATTCTATTTTTGAATAAATTTGACACATGTTTTATGTATAGAGTGAAATGTAGGTATCATAAAATAGAGTGTAAGTTTTAGAAACCCAAGTTATTTGATATGAAATTTGGTTTGAAAATTTAAGGTAAATGCATGCATGCGGGAGGTGTTCCTCGTTATTAGCTATTGGAGTGAAACTAACAATTTATTTCGTCCGTCATTGGACTTTTGACTTGGAAAATTAGACCGTTAAATGGAGTAAATTTTATTAAAATAAAGTGTAAATTTTAGAAATTTTAAGACAAATATTCGGTTGGACCAGATTTAAGGCGCCAGCTAGAGTGTGCCATTAAATTTGTTATTCATGGAAACCGGCTCTTAACACATAATTTCTGGTAAAACTCATTTTAATTTAGGTCTCATGTCCACAAGTAATTGCACTATTTTGTTGTACCCAACTATCCTCTAGTTATGTTCATTGAAAATTTAGATAATTTGTGCACTATTTTGTTGTACCAGATCTTTTAAGATTATTCATGATTAAAATGCAAAATTTCCATCTTAAATAATCTGAAAAGGTCATTAGAAAGGGCGTAAACTCAATTATATTGTGTTCTACAAGTTCAAATGGAATAAGAGAACACATGTACAGAAAGCTAATTTCGTAATAATCTCCATTTGACATACCAGTCGTAATAATCTCCATTCGATCCCCAGACCATCGTCTCTGATAACCAAACCTCCTTTTCCAAATCACTGTTTGAGGGAGCAACGTGAAACCAAGTTTAGAAGTGGGTTTCAAAACACCATCTTAAGATCAGAAGCTCTCGAAACATAAAGTGGACTGTTTTTACGACTCCTTTACTTCTGATTGCTCATGTTCTTCATGTGTTGGCTCGTTAACAGTATCATTCAATGTGGCAAGGTACTCGGCAAGGCTGGGTTGAGAAACTGACTTGTGTGAAGCTTCAGGAGAAGGTCTGGCTTTCTTCACGCTAATAGATTTCGGAAGCCAGGAACCATCTGAATTTGGGCCCTTCCAAATAACAGGAGTCATCGCTTTCCATGGATCTTCTAACATTTCTTTATTGTAATACAAGTCTGGACGCAACTCTGCTGACACAGGATCCTTAGAATCTTTTCCTCTCCTAGCACTTGGTCCCACACCCCTGCCTCTCCCCCAATCAGAATAATGGCCGGTACCACGTCGTGAATCATGGTGGGAGTGGAGTTGGGGGCGGGGGCTGTTGCTGTATCTAACACCCCTGCCCCAACCATGAACAGCATTAGGAGAATCTCCCCAGCCGGCACCTGAATTTGGAAAGTTAACATCTAGCATATTTGGTGAATCACGGTGGGAGAGAAATTGGGGGCGGGGACTGCTGCTGTATCTACCACCCCTGCCCCAACCATGAACAGCATGAGGAGTATCTCCCTGGCCAACGCTTGGATTTGGAAGGTTAACATCTCGCATATTTGGCGGATAGTTGTAGTTTAAGCTGCTGTATGATCCTCCCCAAGTATTTGAAGTATATCCTCGAGGTTTGCCCAAAGGACCTGCTATTCCCATTGGGGTTCCGTGAGAGGAAGTCTGACTGTGAAGGTTTTCGGGTGCTTGGGGGGATGAAGTCATATCTGGATAATTAGGGCGCAAAGACATTAATAAATTAGAACTGTAATCACACAAATGTTATCTTCAAGTATAATAATGCATGCATTTATACATAACAAACAGTGGTTGGCTAAATCATGTTAATTTGCATTGATTTTTAATGCTGAAACTCAATCCAGTTCAGAAGGTTGAAGAAAATGCATGAAATGATCTATAATTTAATTCCATATCATCATAGCAACTACGTCATTTCAAAGACCAGCTAACAATAGGGTAGCAAAAACCCTTCAAAAGAAAGACACGACCACTTTCTTCCAAAAAAAAAAAAAAAGACCATTACATCATAAGCTATAATTCCTTATTTTTTTTCCTACTTCCCCTGTTCGCAACAAGTTGAAACTAGTACTTTTCCATGAGAACGTATCCGTGTGCATTGGTAAAGCTTACTGAATGGACCAAAGCAAATACTAAATTCTTATGCTAAGATTTGATTGGAAAATGTAATTTGCTGTTTTCCATGATTGAAATATCAACGGATTGC
Source organism: Primulina eburnea (assembly GCF_022965805.1). Classification (NCBI taxonomy): domain Eukaryota; kingdom Viridiplantae; phylum Streptophyta; class Magnoliopsida; order Lamiales; family Gesneriaceae; genus Primulina; species Primulina eburnea. The sequence continues at coordinate 65,374,435 of NC_133101.1, read as the reverse complement.
AAAACACAACCACATGTGCACAAAAATTGAACAGGCCAGACATGTTCAAAACCAAAAGTTAACAAAACAAAAAACACGTACCGGCATCATAAACATGAAAACTTAATGCAGTAAATAGAAGTCAATTACTTGGAGGCATGCTGGAATATCCCTGCGAGACCTGATGCGAGAAGTTATTTCTCCTTTTATCTGCAGAAAAAGCTGACATAGGGTCTGTATAATAATCAAATCTCGGACGAGAATATTGTACCGCAGTTGAAGGAGCAGGTTCATTTTCAATCAGAGGGTTGGATAGGCTATGAGATAGGATTCCAGAACTCTCAGAGTCAATACTAATATCTGCTATAGCAGCTTCCATTCGCATAGCTTTCAGTCTTTCCCTTCTTTTCTCTGATTCTTCCATGGTAAGTGCTTGAATACTATAGAATCCAACTGCCGCGTTAAGCCTTCATAGCAAAATAGTGCTTGTTAAGTACAATGATGCAGGTGAGATGAATGGGGGAGACCAGATGAATTTCGAGCAACACAAACTTGAACCTTTTACCAATATACATATAAAATTTAATTTTTTAACCGTTTAGGGACCAATCATATCCCCAGTGGATCCAGAAAGTGATCAATCGGGCTGGCTTGACATTTCTTGTTCCCCCAAATTCATCAGAATAGTTCACCAGTATTGAACTAACCAATAATCATAAGAAGTAACCAATAAGAAAGCCTAATCAATATGTTTATTAGCTAGTGTGACAATGAGGTTTATTAATAAAAAAAGATGGGAAAGGTAAAAGAGAAATAACTAAATTAGCTGTTGTAACTCGTAACCTATCCGTTTCTTTCAATTTACATACGATGATACAAAACAAACAGGAGAAGAGGGGAACAAACGCCAAAACCAATTAATAAAACACAGCAAAAACTATCTTCAGGTGTATCAAATTTACATGAACTGGGAGACTTAAATGATAGAGAAGATTTTGAATTCTGCGAACTTACAATTGTCATTTAATATAACGTCACAAGAAGGAAGTCTTTCTATGAAATATGAGTAGTAATTCCTGAAACATCAGCCATTCTAACTTTATAATTAATTTCATGACTCGTGATTTTATGTCGCAATTTTTTGAAAAAAAGCAACCATTTCACAGCGCATCAGATTTCTATAAACCATGATAATTTTCAACAACATGCACACTGACAAAAAACTATGCCGCTTGATTCAAACTCAACTACAACATTCTAATTCCCAGTTTCTCCCAAAAATTCAAGCCATGAGTTTCTGCCAAAAATTAAAAGCAATGGCTCTGATAACACAAAGGGCCCTCGATCTCACACTTACTAGCTACTCCTGCACAAAAACACTTAATTATCAAACAACTTAACTTGAAGTTTACTCTGACCCCGGGAAAAAACAAATACATTTTTTGACGGCTGATTTTTTTTTAAAAAAATTGAGTCAGGGCCATCTTTTCAAGAAGTTTTTTTTTGGGTTGTGGGCAGTGACAGTAACCTTTTAGTTCCAAAAACACCTTATTGGCATTCAATCTTTGCGCAGCTGCGGACAGCCCTCTTTCGGGCCAGTCCCACTTTTTCCCCACTTGTACACACTTCTTACGACCCTGAAACAGTCTCATATGAATTCCTATGCGAGAAATTCATATTTCAAGCGAGAGAAATTTTGAAACAAACTCCTAAAGGAAAATTGAAAAATTAATAAATAAAGCCAACAAACTATACCTATTCGAGGCCTTGGAGTTTCTGAACTGACCTATGAATCGTCGCGGCGCTTGTGGGCGTGTGAGAGGATGCTCACGTTCGTTCTCGTGGGTACCGGTTCAGCTAACCCGTTTCTTTTTGTTTGCTCCTCGAAGAAGCCGGGGTAGCATCCCCGGGCCTTAAAAAATTACAAATGGGCTTCTTCAAAAAAATTAGAAATGGGCTTATTTAAAATAGGCCCATTTCTTAGTACCCAAAAAAAAAAAACAGAGATGCATCTCTCATCAACATTGTACACACAGCAGCTTTGGGAGATGAACTGGATTCAACGCAAGATCTATGTTTACAACGTCACTTTCGGGCTTTATATGTTGGATTGGTGGGAGCGATATCTTTTCAGTATCCTCATTTTTGTTCCTGTTTTTCTGACATTCAATTTGTTTAACTTGGATTTGAATCACTGGGTCCATGACTTGTGACGTTTTGGTGATTTATTCTGTAGGTATTTATGTGAATTTTTGTTCTTCAAATATTGTTTTTCTTAACGTTATTGAGATACGCTGGTAATTGTTTTATTGTGGTTTATCTTCTACAACAGTTCTCGATACGTCACTGATTTCTGCCGAAGGTCAGCTCTCAGAATTCGTATTTCAGTTTGTAATGAATTTTCGAGTGTGATCTCGTATGCCTTATGTTTTTGAATTTGGGGTTTAATTGATTGTCAAATTATTCCTGGTTCTGTCAATGAACATATGAATTTAAAATACTAAAATCCGTTTTGGTTGAGTAGGTCTGTGTCTGTGATACTTCATTCGTTTTCGGTCAGAAAAGACATGTACGAAGTACTTAATAGTCCTGCACCATGATGTTTACATGAAATTGGGCAACCACAAGTAATTGATTAGTTATGTTATAGTTAAAGTAGTTTTTACTGGTACATTATCATCATTGTGGTATCATGAAATTTGGCATTAAAATACAACTATCTTATATGTAGTACGTGGATGTTGGTGGTTCTAGTCCTTCGTAGACTGCTATACGAGGATGAGAAGCAACTTAAAGGAATAAGTAAAATGATTTTGCCTAGTATCCAGATGAAATTACGGTAAGGGTAAAGGTTGTCAATCATCACTTCTGTGGAGGAATATATATGGCCATGTCAAAACTCTTGTGTAATTGTAATTTGTGATTTATCAACCATGTTTTCCAGCTTCAGTTCTCAACATTAATAAAACATGGTCTCAGATCATTACTTCTGTTGTCTTGGAATTTTCACTTAAAACTGTCCTTATGCGTGACTCTACTTATCCCTTTGGTATGCTCATGAAGATTAAAGCATGATCCTACGTAATTCTGGAGGCATTTTCTTCATCTCTAGTGCCTGCACTTTATGACTTCTTATTCGTTTCTTGTCCTTTTCACGCACTTTAGAAAATTCATGAATTTTATTTCCATAGACTTGGTTCTTCTTTTAATTCTCCTTTGTATCTTATAGCTTATCTCTTCAGCTTCATTCATTATATCTGTAAGCACGATTAGCTCAAAGTCAGATGTCCCAATTGTCCATTTAATGTTGGATCACATTGATTATTCTTTCTGTTGTATCCCTAAATACTTGGAACATGTGCTTGAATCAAGTTATTTGAGATTATTGATCCATTCTGATAAGGGGATTTCAATGTATTCAAAATAGATATATATGTTTCAAATCGTTGCTGCAAATCACTTCCCAAATTAAATTTCTGTATCCGAAACACATCTGAATATATTCCATTTCCCATTTAACAGGAGTACAGGACATTTGGCATATTGAAACGGAGACCTGTGAAATTTTAGTTTAGAGTTTCTAGATACCCTTTAAACTAACAGCTTCTGTGTTGCCAAAATAATCTCTTTACTAATCTTCTCTCCAGTTACTGGTTCTAAATATTTGCTCTCTTTTTTTGCTTTGATTTTATGTTTGTTCAGGCATCTGCAATGAGGTACGCTAGTGTCCTTGGAAATCAGCGCAGCATCCAACAACGATGAGAACGAGTACATAATAATGTAGTGATAGCATGGTTCCGCAGCAACTCACTCATTCTATGTCTGATTCGTGAAGTTTGTCGCTCATTAAGAGCCACTCGGGACTTGGTTCGTGAAATCTTGGGTTCTTGTTTTGGAAGTTAATTATCATTTTGTCCCAAGTGAAGACTGGGGTAAAGCGCCTTATCTCCTATTTAGAAGAGTTTTATTTTATTTTGAAGTGATTTTTTTTTTTTTTGGGATTCAAACTTAATTTTTAGTAAAATGATAACAATATTCTTAATTTATATAATATATATCTATTTCAATTATGTAAATTTAGGTATGAACACTGTCAGCAATATATTTATTAATTTTTATTATTACATTTTAAATATATTTATTTAAAAAAATAAATGTTTGTAATAAAACATGATCGAAATTTTACGAAACTCCAAAAAATTTATATATAAATAAAATTTAACTTTTTGAATACTTACTTACGGCAATGGCTCGAAATTCTCATCTATTTGCTTACGTGCCTCTGAGAAAATGAGGTACTTGTCAGACTTGCAAATTTATACGTGCTTGCTTGGTAACATTCGATTTGGCGATCTTTGTTGCTGTTTGGGAGGAAAGATAGCATATTGTATGATCAGTAACATTATTATTAATAATAATAAGCAAATGGACGAATTATTGGATAAATGATGTGTATGCATGCTATGGGCTTTTTTGTATTACAGCCCCATAAGCTTACCTCTTGTTTTCTCTTGATGGATCTTCAACGGAGATATTATTCATGATTGAAAGTTGATAAATATAAGAAACTGCAAAAGCAATTTTCCCTTGATACATACATACGTTTTAGGCGGCCAAAAAAATAATGAATCAAGGACATATTGTCATCAGCCTAATTATTAATTAATTAAGAGAAAAGCACGACTCACCACCAATTTATTTGTATCTAATTTAGATAACTTATCAAACAAGTCATGTCGTGACAGATGGCGTGTTTCCATTGTAACACGATGTCACGAAAATTATTGACTCTCTCCACCACTCACACTGCAGCGCGTGTCACCAAACCCCTTCCAATTATCGATAAATTCTCGCTTTTTGCTTTCAGTCTTCACCAGTAAACCATACATTTTGCTTTTCATCTACGCATTATCACATGGATTTCCCCCACGGACGCCACCACGAGCCGCACCACGGTCGGCACAGGAGGGAGGAAGAACAACAAGACTACCCGCAGCCTCCACTCTACGGGGACGAGCCACCTCCTCCCTTTTACGGTCTGAACGAGCCGCCGCGCTATAATCAGTCGTCCGAAGTCTATCACACCTCGCACGTTGGGCCGGATTCATATCGTCCTCCGCCTCCACACGCTTCCCATGATTACGATCCACCGCCATACGTGCCCGCGGATAATCGGCACCAACACCACCCTCATATGCCCCACTTCCCGTCTTCGGATCACCACCAAACCCCCCACCACGAGGGTGGCGGGATCGCTGGAAAACCCTCTGTTAAGGTTTATAGCAAGGCGGAGACTAACTTCGCGTTGACCATTTATGATGGAAAAGTTGTTCTTACTCCTTCCGATCCATCAGACCCTCTTCAGGTGCATTTTTTTATTTTGATTTTTCTGCATATGTACGTCTGTATTTCAGGCTATAATCGGGTAAATTGTACGGATAATTGCAGCACTGGATCAAAGAGGAGAAGTACAGCACTAAAGTGAAAGATGAAGAAGGATTCCCCAGCTTTGCTTTGATTAACAAAGCCACTGGACAGGCGATAAAGCACGCTATTGGTGCTACGCATCCGGTATGTTCAAATATTCACTTTTCTGATTATGTATATATAATCTTTTATGCGTAAATGATTTTTAGTTTACCGTATATGATTCTTTACAATTGATGTTACGATTATATTTTTTTCCGATTACAAGTTAAGAATCTGTTGGGCACAGTGGGTGAGGTTGCTGATGCATTAATTTACGTAAACTTGATATTTTATTTTGTCGAATGTTAAAGTTTATTCGGCTGATATTTATGTTTATTTCAATATAACATACAAAGATTACTCTACAATTATGGATATTTTGCATCCGCCATTAATGTTAGTCGACATAGCAAGGGAGCTCAATATATGGGGCATATGTAGCCTGCTGAACAGCAATCACCTTCTTAATTACTTGACCAAAGGTTTCATTTTTATTAGTAGATTCAATGTGTGAAGCTGATACGGGATTCAAGAATGCAATTATGTCATTAATTTTTTAAATATTTTGGTTTGGTTTCTCATCGCTTCGGTTTTATCTGACAGGTCCAGTTAACTCCTTACAATTCTGATACCGTTGATGAATCCATTTTGTGGACTGAAAGCAAAGACTTAGGGGATGGCTACCGAACAATAAGGATGGTTAACAACATTAAGCTCAATGTAGATGCCTTCAATGGCGATAAAAATCATGGTGGTGTCCATGATGGCACCACAATTGTTCTTTGGGAATGGAAAAAGGGTGACAATCAAAGGTGGAAGATCGTCCCCCACTGTAAGTGATCTCTCAACACCACACGTGAAAATTGAACAGTCCCACTCAAATTTCTTTAATATGATCAAAATGATTTTTTTTTAAAAACGTGTTGATCCATTATGAGAAATCTGGCATCTCGGACATGTCACGTGTTTTCTTCGTTATCTTTTTTGTTCTTTGTGATCCAAACTTGTTTCCATGTTTTCTAGGATAAATGCTCGTGGGCTGCTGTTATTACACGCGACTTTAATAAGATGCATAAGTGGGATCGTTGTTGTATTATGCATATGGATGTAATGCACGGATTTTCTTTTACATGATAAATTATTCGTAATGAAAGTTAGTAACACGAATTTTAACTCGTCGGCAATTATATGCAACATGCTATTTCAGTCCAAATTGACATTGTTCGATGAATGATCACCTCACGAGCACCGACAATGATAAGATACTCGCTGATCGATGACAACTTAGTCCTGTATTTTACTCAAACTTGAGATGAAAATCATTTAGCCCGAATGTCCCAATACTCGTAATTGGGGACGATCGAAAATCGT